>NC_054467.1:1558491-1858491 GCF_017639515.1 Carcharodon carcharias | reverse complement strand
TAGAAACTTACAGCGCAGGAGACCATTCAGCCCATCGTGCCTGTGATGGCTCTTTGAAATGGTCAGGGATCTTTTAGTAGTGTGGACTGAAGACACACAGACTGAACCTCATTTGAACAGGAGCATTTCTGAGGTTCAGCACTGCTGAGCTATTGCACTGGCTCTCAGCCTAGATACTGTACTCAAGTCTTGAAATGGGGCTTAAACCTTCAACCTACAGACTCAGAGGGAGAATGCTAACAGCTTAGCAAGGTTGGCACCAGCAACCCTACGAAATACATAAGAAATAAGAGGGGAGAAGGCTGTTTGCCTCCTCACATACGCTCCCCCATTTTGTAAGCTCGTGGTTGATCTTCTCGCACTGTCCCAGTTCCCTTGATTCTCTTCGTGTCCAAAATTCTATTGATCTCTGTCTTGTATATACTCATTGACTGAGCATCCACAACTCTCTAGGGTAAAGAATTCCAAAGATTCACAACCGTCTTAGTGAAGAAATTGCTCTTTAGCTCAATGCTAAATGACCAACCCTCATTCTTAGACTATGTGCCCTAGTTCTGGATTCCCTAGGCAGGAAAACAGCCTCTAAGATTGACCCTGACAAGCCGTCTAAGAATTTTATATGAGTCATAAAGGCAATGCTTGGGAAACCTGGATGAGTTCTTTGAGGAATTGAGCGTTATAATGAATATGAGAAATGTACTGGGTATGATGCACATTCAGAAGGCCTCTGACAATCTATGAGACTGCATACTATAGGAGAGGATTTAAGGTAGCAGCAGAAGATAGAAGTGTAATTAAGTGGGTTAAAAATGAGTTGGAAGGGAGTAAGGAGAGTGTAGGAGTTAAGGGAAGTTTCTCAGAATGTTTGGAAATGGGGACTGGTGTCCCATAATAGTCTGCTCTGGGGCTGCCACAGTTCATTATGTACAGCTGTGGCTTGAAAACATGGATAGAAGGAGTGCTGCCTAAGTTTGCAAATGGTAATTAAATGGGAGGTAGAGTAAGTCATTATGAGAACCAAAGGAAACTACATGAGGATACTGCCACGTTGGCAGAAAGGGCAAAAAGCGGCAGATGGAATTCAATGTCAGTAAATATAAGCTAGTACATTTTGGTAAAATAGACGTAAGAATGACACCTTGCGTGGGGGATGGCTGAGTGAAATTCTGGTCCACAAGACATGAAAGTGGATAAGTAAAGCCAGTGGAATGCTAAGCTTTATGAATGAGCTACAGAATATAAAAGTCACGATGTAATGATGAACCTCTATAAAACCTGGGTACAGTTCAGGTGGTAAACTGATTGAGGAAATACAACTGCGAAGGAAGACTGGTAAAATTGGTGCTATTTTTGTTAAAATTTTGTAGTTTACAAGATGATTAGACAGATGTTTAAAATTATTAAGGATGGTATAAGAATGGATAGAAAGAGACTGCCTCCAGTGGTTGATGGATCTAGAACAAGGGGACGTTACTGATAAATTGTAAGACATTCAGGGACTGAGATAAGTAGAGACTTGTTTTTTAAAAAAGAGTCAAAATACACTATTGGAGTTTGTGATACGTAAATTGTGAGGTAGAGACTAGATCAGCAATTAAGATTAGGTTGGCGGTTGAAAAGAGTTTGGGGTTGGGTGAGAAGTCATGGGATATGAAAATAGGCAGCCACTTGTCAGAGTTACTACTTTTGCTCCTGTGGAGAACAAATCCCACACCAGGCTGATTTGGTCAAATAGCCCATTTCCAAGCTGTAATTTTTATGTAATATTCACCAAAAATGACAGGATTGATTCACAGTTGTCTTACACATCAAGTTTAACTCAAGTTCTGACACTCAAATGTTGTGGCAGAATGAGACTTTTCACCAAGAAGCTCTCAAACCATGTTAGGTTAAGAACTGCTGATGTTTAGGTAATTGGGAAAAACTCCAGTGGGGAGATGAGGAGAATTTATTTTTAAGCAGCAAGATACAATAATTTGGAATGCACTGCTTGAAAGGGAAGCGGACGCAGATTCAGTAGTAACTTTCAAAAAAGAAATTGGATAATTTTTTGAAAATGAAATATTTGCATGGTTATGGGAAAAGTGCAGTTGACTGGGGCTAACTGGATAGCTCTCAAAGAGCCAGCACAGACAAAATGGGCTAAATGGTCTTCCTTCTGTGATGCATGATTTTAGTGAGTTGCTACCTGGATATTGAGAGAAGGGTTTTAAGGATCTGAGTCTTTCTCACATTAAAACAAAACCCAACAGCTTCCCGCTTTTTAAATTCTTACCATAATCCCCAATTCATCGCACAGGTTATAAAATTCATCTTGTTCATACACTCCTCCTCCCCAGACCCTTAATACATTCATATTGGCATCAACTGCTGACTGCAACAGGTTTTGCAATCTGCAAATTATACAAGAAAAGAAGAATTAGCAAGTGGTCAGCAATGCACCATAAATGCTGGTGCAAATCTATCATGAATAATTCTGCAAGTTCAGGTTTCTTCCGCATGTTCAAATGCTACTGCTTGGTCATTAGAGCTTCAATATTGGTCACAATGATGCTCAAACAATAGAGCTTTCACAAACTGGTGGTGATGAAGTACCTCACCTGTGGCAAATACATACTGGAAAGTCATTGACAGCATTCCTGAGATTTGCCAATATGCACACAAGACAAGAGGGAGGAACTCAAGAACACTCAGTTAACATCTCAATCATACATTTATTAGTATCACCTGATTATTCCTAACTTTAATCATTTTTCTTGCTAATTATATCAGAAACTTCCTCATTTTTAGCATCCAGAAATATGGAACTTAACACATTGTTTTGCACAGATCCAAATGGCTTGTCAGACTGCACATTAAAATAGCAATCTTATTTAAAGATGGTATCCAACCTAATGTGCTGTGGTAGAATCAATAGACAAACAGTGACTAGATGGCGATTTAAAGCTGATAGTGAGCAATGCTGGCCTAAATAGCCAAGTGGTTATGGTACTGGGTTTGTAACCCCAAGATCAAGAGTTCAAATCTCACAATGGCAAACTATGAAACATGTAACTTCATCTGAAACAGATGGAAACAGGTTTGTACTCGAAAGAGTATCAAGAGTTCAAATCTCACAATGGCAAACTATGAAACAATGTGACTTCATCTGAAACAGATGGAAACGTGTTTGTGCTCGAAAGACTTACATAACAACTCATACAACAGCGATAAATTTGAAAGTTTTTGCAGTAAGGCTTTTCTACAAAGATCGTTCTTTGAAAGTCTCCAGAAATTGCAATTTGAACTGGCTTCCATATGTGTACAAGAATTTCAAACTTATAACTTAGTAATTCACGATGGTAATGACAACATTGTTATATCTGAAGTTTAAAAACTTTCATACAACTGAAACTGAAGGTTAGGAAATCGATACATAGCAGGTTTTGACCACCGTTTTTCTCCCTCTCTTTTTTTAAGCCATCAGCAAACATCCAAGCAGCCCACTAATATTTTCAGATGCAAGTACATCATCCACCCACTTACATTGCTCGGTGTAACATATAGACCATCAGCTAGTGGGAAGGATATAGAGGAACAAATCTGAAAGGAAATTAAGAGAGAGGTGTAAACACTGTAGAGTAGTTATAATGGGGGACTTTATATAGACTGGGATAGTGGTAGTGTAAGGGGCAGTGAGGGACAAGCACTCCTAGATTATGTTCAGGAAAATTTCCTACAGCAGTATATGTCCAGTCCAAGAAGAAAGGAGGCACTGCTAGACCTGGTTCTTGGGAATGAGGTGGGCCAAGTAGATCAAGTGACAGTGGGGGAGCTTCCAGGGGACAGTGATCATTGTATCATAGGGTTTAGGATGACGGTGGAAAATGACATTGACATTGATAAATCCACAGTAAGAATAATCAACCGGCACAGAGTGGACTTCAATGGGGCAAGAACCGAGCTGGGCTGGATAGACTGGAACCAAAGGTTGGCAGGAAAAACAGTAGCTGAACAATGGGCTACCTTCAAAGAGGAGATGGTTTGGGCACAGTAAAGGTATGTTCCCTCAAAAGGGAAGGGTAGGACAAACAAATCCAGAGCTCCCTGGATGACAAAGGAGATAGAAATTAAGTTAAAGTGTGCTTACTGCCGGTGCCAGGTAGCAAATACAATTGAGAACCAAGCTGAATACAGAAGGTTCAACAGTGATGTGAAAAAGCAAATACAAGAAGCAAAGAGAGATTATGAAAAAAGTCTGGCAGCTAACATAAAAGGAAATCCTGAAGTATTCTTTAAGCACATCAATAGTAAAAGGTGGTAAAAGGAGGAGTAGGGCTGATTAGGGACCAAAAAGGGGATTTACACATAGAGGCAAGAGGCATGGTTGAGGTGTTAAATGAATACTTTGCATCTGTCTTTACCTACGAGGTAGATGCTGCACAGACCATGGTGACAGAGGAGGAAACTCAGTCACTAGAAGGGTTTAAAATTGATAAGGAGGTGGTATTGGATAAGCTGTCAGTACTTAAAGTTGATAAGGCACCCGGACCAGATGAGATGCATCCAAGAATATTGAAAGAAATGACAGTGGAAATTGCAGAGGCACTGGCCATAATCTTTCAATGTTCCCTGGATTCGGGGGAGGTACCAGAGAACCGGAGAATTGCAAACATTACGCCCTTATTCAAAAAAAGTTGTAAAGATCTGCCCTGCAATTACAGACCAGTCAGTTTAACTTCGGTGGGGGGGAAACTTCTAGAAACAATTATTCGGGATAGAATCAGTAGTCACATGGAAAAATGTGGATTGATTCGGAAGAGTCAGCATGGATTTGTTAAAAGAAAATCATGCCTAACTAAATTGCTGGAATTTTTTGAAGAGTTAACAGAGATGGTTGATGAGGGAAAGGTCATTGATGTGGTGTCTATGGACTTCCAAAAGGCGTTCGATATAGTGCCACACAACAGGCTTGTGAGGAAAGTTATAAGTCATGGAATAAAAGGGACAGTAGCAACGTGGATACAAAATTGACTGAGAGGTAGGAAACAGAGAATAATGGGTATTTTTCAGGCTAGGAGAAGGTTTGTAGTGAAGTTCCCCAGGGGTCGGTATTGGGACCCTTGCTTTTCCTGATATATAATAAATCCTGATATAGATCTTGGTGTGCAGGGGACAATTTCAAAGTTTGCAGATGACACAAAACTTGGGAGAATTGTAAACTGTGAGGAGGACAGTGTAGAGCTTCAAAAGAGCATTGGTACATTGGTGGAGTGGGCAGATAGGTGGCAGATGAAGTTCAATGCAGAGAAGTATGAAGCGATACAGTTTGGTACAAAGCACATGGAGAGACAGTATAAAATAAAGCATACTATTCCAAAGGGTGTGCTGGAGCAGAGAACTGGGTGTATATGTACTTAAGTCATTAAAGGTAGCAGAACAGGTAGAGAGAGAATTCCTAAAGCATACAGTATTCTAGGCTTTATTAATAGGGGCATAAAGTACAAGAGCAGGGAGGTTATGATAAATAAGGCACTGGTTAGACCTCAGCTGGAGTACTGTGTACAGTTCTGGGTGCCACACCATAGGAAGAATGTGAACGCACTGGAGAGAGCGCAGAAGAGGTTTACGAGAACGGTTCCAGGGATGAGACAGTTTAGTTATGAGGAAAGATTGGAGAAGTTGGGACTGTTTTCCTTGGAGAGGAGAAGGCCAAGAGGAGACTTGATGGAAGTTTTCAAAATCATGAGGGGTCTGGACAGAGTAGATAGGGAGAAACTGTTCATACTTGTAAATGGATTGAGAACTAGAGGGCACAGTTTTAAAATGTTTTGCAAAAGCAAATGCGAGGTAAGAAAAAACTTTTTCACACAGCGAGTAGTTAGGGTTTGGAATACACTGCCTGGAAGTGTGGTGGAGGCAGGTTCAACTGAGGCATTCAGGAGGGTATTGAATGATTATCTAAATAGTAACAATGGGCAGGGTTATGGGAAAAGGCAGGAGATTGGCACTAGGTTAATATGCTCAGAGAGCCAGTGCAGACATGATGAGCCGAACAGCCTCCTTCTGCACTATAACAATTCTGTGAACACTGGTTTAAACCAGGACAACTTCAGACTTAGATTTCTTTTATTCATTCATGGGATGTGGGTATCGCTGGCTAAGCCAGTGTTTATTGCCCATCCCTGATTGCCCTTGAGAAGGTGATGGTGAGCTGCGTTCTTGAACTGCTGCTGGTTTGAATTTAGACACAGTTTTATTCTTCCCAAGCAATTAATCTATCAATGTGCAATATGAAAAGCTCACTGGTCAGAACTTTAAAGGGAAAAAAACAGTATATAGATTGAGATTATGAGTAAAGGGATGACAAAGGCAGAAGCATCAGAGTACAGGCCATTAATCACACTGCATGTTGGCAAACAGGTTCGCGGAATGCAAGGTACCATAAAACACTGTCCATTAAAGAAAACTTTAAAACTGCTGGATCAATGCTGCACATATCAGTATAACCACTGCCCTCAACACACACTGAGCTCCATAGTCTACAATGAAAAGAATACTGATACAATAATATGCCTTTGGTGACAATAAATAGATTTATGAAAAGGACACATACACAATAAATTATTTAGAAAATATATTGGATTAAACAGAAAACCTGAAACTTTCAGTGCCTCCAGAAACACCTCTCTTTCCTGGAACATTAAAGTCTTGATTTTCTATCTCAAGTCTTTCCCTATAACTCTAGATTCCATCCTTTGCATCATCCTAGCAAACTGGCACTGTAAACTCTCCAGGGCTTTATCCTCCTTTCTACAATGGGGCACCCAAAATATGCAAAGTCCTATTACTTCAATGAATAGATCTATAGTTAGCAAGATTGAGACTAAAAAAATCAAACCACAACACAATGATCTGGTCCATATGGAAGGCACTTTCACAACTATAACGTGTGGTAAATAAAGTTTTTATTATGGCTTCTTTTTGCATGATTTAATTAATTTCTGTACTGGTGATAAGTATATTAGTACATAAGATCCTGAACACTCTTGACAAGGTGGACATGGAAAGGATGTTTCCTCTTATGAGTGAATCTAGAACTAGGGGGCATGGTTTTAAAATTAGGGGTTGGCCATTTAGGACAGAGATGAGGAGAAATTTTTTCTTTCAGAGGGTTGTGCAACTTTGGAACTCTCTGCCTCAGAAGGCGGTGGAGGTGGGGTCATTGAATATTTTTAAGGCAGAAGTAGATAGATTCTTATTAGGCAAGGAATTCAAAACACAAGCAGATCAGACATGATCGTATTGAATGGCGGAGCAGACTTGAGAGGCCAAGTTCTATTTCTTATGTTCTTATGATGCAATATACAAATCAGACACAGTCACTACAGTTAACATACATCATGAAACTTTCAAAACTTACACATCAAATGTCACTCTGTCCAGAAAGGCATCTGCAGGAATCCAGTTTGAACCCTTGAGGAATATTGGGAGTCCATTTATCATAAAATAAAAACTTAATCCTGGCGACCCTGGTACTGGCTCTTGTATCAGCTCCACTGTTCGAAAATAAATCTATTGTAAACATAGGATGGTAAACATTTGGAACTGGTAGGAAAAGAGGAATAAAAAACCTACAATCACAGTATTTATATATATTTTTTATTCATTCATGGGATGTGGGCTTCGCTGGCTGGGCCAGCATTTATTGCCCAACCCTAATTGCCCTTGAGAAGGTGATGGTGAACTGCCTTCTTAACCACAACCAAGTGGTTTGCTAGGTCATTTCAGAGGCGATTTAAGAAGCAACCATCTAAAGGATTTTCCCCTCGGCGATTTGGGGGCTGGGCCTGCTCGCCAAGGGGAAAATGATGTGGGATGGCGTTGGGAGGAACACCCAACATCATCCGGTCCCTTTAAATCTTCAGGAAGGCGGTGGGGGAGGGGGGGGGGGGGGGGGGGGGCAGCGAAATCAGCTGTCCGCCTGCCGACCTGTCAATGGCCAAATAAGGCCATTAACAGGCTAATTAATCTTAAATCGTAAAGACCCTGCCCGTCCAAGCTTAAGGCTGGCGAGCAGGCCAGGAGCCTCAGCGGGCTCCAGATTATTCATGAAACTTCATCCACTGGCGGGATGAAGTTTCATGTCCGTTTTTTAAAAATTTAATAAACTCTATGTGTTTCTTATTAACATGTCCCATCTCATGTGACATTGTCACATGAGGAGGACATGTTAATAACTTTAATATTTCTCTATTTTTTGACTTTTCTTACCTGTCAGTAAACTCCGAGACAGGACTTTGCCTCAGGGAGCAGTGCACAGTTTCGTGTGCATGTGTGAAAGAGCGCACTCTGACAGTTGGGGAATCCCTACACTCCCCCCCACAGGGAGTGCATAGCGCTTCCCATCGGGGATGCTGCTGTGTGGGCCTTAATTGGCCCACCCACTCAAAATGGCAGCGGGTCCCGTTTCAGCGGCGGGGGTTGGCTGTCCGCCCGCCGCCGAGCCAGTGGGGCCCGCTCGCCCATCAAGGGCTAAAATCTGCCCCATATTGATGTGGGTCCGGTGTCAGATATAGGCCAGACCGGATAAGATTGGGAAAGGACAGCAATTTCATTCCCTAAAGGATATTACTAAACCAATTAGGTGTTTACGACAATCCTGTAGCTTCATAGTCACAGCATCGATACTAGTTTTTTATTCCAGATTTTATTTAATTAATTTAATTTAAATTACCCAGCTGGGTGAACCAACTGGTGGGATTTGAATTCATGTCTCTGGGTCATTAATCAAAGCTTCTGGTTATTAGTTTAGTAACATAGCCACTAATGCTACCATACCCTGTATAAAGCAAGTTATGAATGCCTAGTTTAACTCTTAGCCTTTAATTTTCTCAGCTGACAACATTAAGGTCAAGGCACAAGAAATGTGAATTCTTTCTTTTTATTCAGGAAGTCAAGGAAATTTAAAAAACTAGAACAGATTTTCTTTTGAAGTATAATTAGTGACTAAAAATATGACATTTTAAACGGTTTTCATCTTTGGAAAGAAAGCTACCCTGATTACAAAGCTTTCATCTTCCCATAGTTTATCAACCAGTTGATAATGTGCATTTTTAAATAAACTTAAAATAGACAGTTAATATTGACTGACCATAATGGACTTTTCAATGTGGTATTCTCTGCTGATTGTGAGAGTAACAGTCATATTGTAACCAGTCTGATTACCATGACCACTGGGCCACCAAAGATCAACAGAAGCATCCTGAAAAATAAAGTCCCAATAAATGGTGTGTGGTTTCCCAATTTGATACACAAGTTGTGTGTGAAGATTAATGCACAACATAAATCTAACACTTGCTAAAATTGGGATTAAGCAAACAATTCAACTATAATAAATGATGGGCTAAACGTTTGTCTTGAGCACAATTGGGTACAAAGCTTCATGAGGCAAGAGTACATAGCTGGAATCTTCAGCATGACCTGCATCAGAGAGTAGCACAGAAACAGACCATTCAGCCCAACTGGTCTGTGCTGGTGGTTATTCTCCACATAAACTTCCTACCACCCCTCTTCGTCTAATCCCATCAGCACAGCTTTTTATTCCTTTCTTCTCCATGCACTTACCTAGTTTCCTCTTAAATGCATCTACACTATTCATCCAAACCATTCCACAGGGTAGCAAGTTCCACATTCTCACCACTCTCTGGGTAAATAATGTTCTCCTGAGTTCCTTATCAGATTCATAAGTGACTATCTTATATTTATGCCCCCTAATATTCAACTCCCTCCAACAAATGGAAATGTTTCCTCTGTGTTCATCTATAATTTTTAAATAACGAACAATTATACGATACGTGCTCCTGTCACAGTGCTGAAGATGTAAATTCATCTTTGTATAAATTCACCTTTATATAGCGCTCTATTACCATGTGAAAAATCAGTAACTGAGGTAATAAATAATAAATGTAAAGCTAGGAGGTTTTTTGCATTATCTGTCGTTCTAATTTAGTGATGCCCCCTGAGGAGCTGCAAGTTATCCAAGACAGCCTCACCCATCAGTACAATCTCTCACAGAAACTAGATCACGTCTGGATGGTCAAGCAGAATGCATCCCATGCACACCCCCCTTCTTCCCCACACCTTCCCAGCTGAATGGCTCTTGATTTTGGAATGCTTCAGAGCTTGAAATGATTCTCTGGAATGTTCCAGTTGCAGAAGGTACTGTTTGGCCAGGCTACACCTCTCAAAAGCTGTGGAACATAGCAGGTCGGGGAGAGGGGAAACCATGGAAAAGGCTATCTTAACATCCAGTTGTCTGTCGCCACAGGTCACTGGAGACTGAAGTTTCAACATGCAAAAAAAAATGCGTGAAATTATTGGCCTGCAAGGTTTTGAGGTAGAACAGTACTAAAATCTGTTAGTGATGCTGTTACATTTTTTCTAGGCAGTAAAAAATGCAGTCTGTAAAAAGAGCAGTTTGGGATCACTTGGTGACCTTGCAGTACAGCCATAGTGAGCAATGTCACAGACATGTGCTGCACAATGTGTACCCTTGTGTCTCTCTGCAGATTAACTTAAACAGATTCCAGATCACAGTTCTATCTCAAATCCCACCAGAAGACACCAGTATAACAACCATTACTGCGCAGAGATAGAATCAGCCTGTATCTCTTTTAGCAGCCACTCACCCAGGCTCATTGACCAAACTGTTGGACTGGTAGACAGATATGAAGTTCACTGGGCCCACCCACAAATTATGGATGATTAAGAGGCATCAATGTCATAGGCTTACCATCACCTTCTCAAGGACAACTAGGGATGGGCAACAAATGCTAGCCTTGCCAGCAATGCCCACATTCTGCAAAAAGGATAGATGAAAAGAAGTAAAATGTTATGGCCCCAATGGAAGGTGTGTGAGCACCTCCAACTGTGACATCGGTAACGGGCTCGACAATGACTGGTCTACTGAAGTTCACTTTGAAAGGGGCAGTGGAAACATCATTGAGCCAGTGACTAAGGAATATGGTTGGAATGCTGCAAAATCTTCAAATTTTTGCCAACATCAAGACTAGATATCTTGGAGCAAGAATATAGTCAACCAAAAAATGTTTTAGTGATTGTATAAGTAGAGATTGCTCTGACAACACCTTCAAGAACAAAAGTGAGATAGAACTGTGATCTGGAATCTGTTTCAGTTAATCTGCAGAGAGACATAAGGGTACACATTGTGCAGCACATGACAGTCTGTGACATTGCTCACTATGGCTGTACTGCAAGGTCACCAAGTGATCCCAAGTGGGCTCAGTGAACTTCGTATCTGTCTACCAGTCCAACAGTTTGGTCAATGAGCCTGGGTGAGTGGCTGCTAAAAGAGGTACAGGCTGATTCTATCTCTGCGCAGTAATGGTTGTTATACTGGTGTCTTAGATTAGACAAAGTTCTACCAACTTTCCAATAATTCAATCATATTTAAATATTCATGATGAGGCCCTTGTTCTAATTCACCTTTTAAGCATCTTTTCCATTTCACTGATGTGTTAGACTTCCCATAAGTGAGGTACATCCCTTTAGATTAGAGAGTGTCAATCTCAGCTTGCACTGCCAGGAATAATAGAATTCCTTCTAAGTTTTCTGATGTAGAAACACTGCATAACAGATCAAATTTGTACAACTGTTGAAGAAAAAAAGCAGTATAGAAGACAGTATCCCTTCATAATCTGCCAGTTGTTTGCTGTAAGAATATCTGATTTGTAAATGCAGAGTGAATTAATAAGGAAAACATTTCCTTTATTTGAATTATTTTCTTTCCTCTTTCGAAGTCCCATTGGATGGAAAATAATTCGTGACAAATAGGATCAAACAAACTCAGCAAATTCCAAGCTTCTATCATCCGATAACTATTCAGAGGTATATATATTTAATAGAAAGATTTACTTTGCTAAGTCACACATCTGATAATATAGACCTCTTACCTGATTAATTTCCAGTCTGACTTTACTTCTGCTATCTTCTCTGTTCTCAAGAACTATTTTGTAAGTTTGTTGTGTGCGTAAAGATGGAATGTTAACCGTCAGCTCACCTTCAATTGGCTTACAGAAAACAACATCATAAAAACTCTCTACTTCCACGGACCACTTCTGTGTTTTCTCATCTACAGATAAAAAGAAATGCTCTTTAGATTAGACAAAGTTCTACCAACTTTCCAATAATTCAATCATATTTAAATATTCATGATGAGGCCCTTGTTCTAATTCAACTTTTAAGCATCTTTTCCATTTCACTGATGTGTTAGGCTTCCCATAAATGAGGTACATCCCTTTAGATTAGAGAGTGTCAATCTCAGCTTGCACTGCCAGGAATAATAGAATTCCTTCTAAGTTTTCTGATGCAGAAACACTGCATAACAGATCAAATTTGTCCAACTAACAATCTTTAATTACAAATGAATCAATGGAGAAGGAAGACTATGAAGGTTACTAAACTGCAGATCCAGCATTTTAAATTATAGACAATCTGATGGAGGTGTACAAAATGCAACAGTTTTTATAACTGTGAAAAATATCTTTCCTCAGTCTTGAAAGGCATTACTGCAAGATCAGCAAATGAACAAAGGGAAAGGTTAGTGAAATTAATTTTACTCTATCTCCCTCTATGTTCTTGGCCTATATTAACTGACTGATTTATAGCTCATTAAATCACATAGATTTTACACCTGGGTATTGGGTGGTCATGTTTTGAAATGTATATAGGGTTTAAGCCCATTGATCTCAGCTTCTTGGACATTCTGCAAAGTCAGCTGGTTGAGTCCAGCATTAGAACAGTTCACAGTCCACAGTCCACATAGCCTCAGTGTCTGAATCTTTTAAAGGGTGTTGCAAATGCAGCCTTTGTACTTAAATTACAACATATGTCCTGGCTGGTTAAAGTGTCAGGAGGCAGAGCACGCATTGTTGGCACTGACTAGCTGGTTACTGTAGCTTTCTCATCAACTACCAGTGTTGGATTCACACTTTACACCCACCAAGGAGGCACAGCACTGTCTATGTCAACTTTCATTTGAAATGAGAAAACTCAGCATGACAGGACCTTCAATGCTTAAGTTTTGTTCACTACTCTGGACACAATGCTTTGAGTGAAACATACTACAATCAGAAAGCCGCCAGTTTAGCTTTGCAACTACTTCACTTTCTTTCTTGGTTTGCTAAGAAGTCAAATTCAGTGTTAAATGGCAGTTATTATTGTACACAGCTCAGTAAAAAGTACTGTACTGTAAACTGCTTGGAAGCTGGTCTGGAGTCATTGCAAAATTATAGAAAAACCCATGTATAATCTCCACCAGAAACTGGGAAATGGCCAGGCAACCTGGGCTTTCTGCCCAGAGATCTACTTTGTACAATAACCCTCAGATATACTCAACATCAACTCATAAAAGAGCAGCAATAAACCAGTACCAATACATCACAAACCACAATGCGAGGACAGAATCTTACTAACTTCCTGCTTGCCTCCCTGCAGGGGTGCAGTTAGCCCACACTCAGTAGTAACCCTTTCAGGCACAGTCACTATGCTTGTTACTTGCACAATTACATTGTTAGCATACAGTGTGTTGTGAGCACAAGAGCTAACTTATGGATGCACACCGCTCAGTAATGCTTTTCCCACCTGAAGCACACATCAGGAAATTGTGGGGATTGTGTCTCTAATCTCTCAATATCCAATCAGGGTGGCACTCAGACAGATGCATTTAATTTGTCATTTTTAAAAGCAAACTTACTGAAATTGGTGTTTACATACACATTTCACTTTCAGCAACTATCTCTTTTTTATAATTTAATTCTTTAAATTTAGAAAGTAACAAAAATGATACAAAGGAGTTAAATTGTTATACAAGTTCTGATAATGATCTGTGCCTGCTGCAGTCTAGACCCTCAGCTCTGGAGTTCCCTCCCTAAACCTCTCTCCTTTAAGGCCCTCTTTAAAACTTCCCCTTTGACCAAGTTTTTAGGCATCTCTGTAATATCTCCTTATGTAGCTCAGTGTCAAATTTTGTCTAATGCTCCTGCAAAGCAGCTTGGGATGTTTTGTTACATTAAAGATGCCATTTAAATGCAAGTTGTTTCTGTAAACACTGGTACATAATTGAATATTTCATTAATTGTCAAGAAATTAATTATATACAATGAATAAATTAATTATATACAAGGAACATGAAGAGGCCATCCAGCCCCTCAAACCTGTTTGCCATTCAATTATATTGTGGCTGAACTGTATTTAACTCCATCTACCAATCTTGGCTCCATTTCTTTTTCCTGCCGAATTATCATGAACTTTCAGCTTTATTGCTCTTTTACCTCCAATGTGCTATTTCTATCACATACAACATAAGTAGAAAAAGATGATAATTATTGTAAATTATTAGCTATGCACATTACACTAAACAATAACCAACAGTTGGCAATGAGTTAAAGACTCATTTAATTTTATGGTTCATAAAGCACTCGACAAGCAGATTCTATTAACTAAACTATAGTCCTCTGTATCCAAAATATTTCTAAAAGACAAGTAAAAAAGACATCATGAAAAGGCAAGTTTTATCCATGGAACAATAAAAATGATTGCCATAAAACAATCAGAGATATATAATGGCTCTTTAAATGATACTAAATATAAGTAAAATTAATGTCTTCAGACCTCATGACAAAAATGAGCAAAGCTCATACCATAAACAGTAGTTGCTGTGAGATACGTCAGGTGGCAGATGTTGTACATCTCAATCCTTATATCTCTCCAGATGCCCTGTGTAGGAAATGATGGACCCCAGTCCCAGCTGAATGAGCACTGCTCCTAAAATTTAATGCACAAAAATGTTCTATAAATCAAGGGCATTCAACTTATTGCATCTATTGACTGTGGTCTCTGTAATCATATTTGTTCAGTGCACATGAATTACACAAATCTACAGCAAAGAAACAGGCGATTTGAACTTTAAACTTTGTGTTTTAATTGGCAGAATGGCAAGATGAAAAGCTGGGTGTGCGACTGTTTTCTTTATTGTAGTGCTTCGCCGTTACTGAATGGTGGGAACTGTTTAAGGAAAAATATATTTACATATATCATGTGAGAGATTTCTTCTGCTAAAATTAGTGTCTGTTGCTGTAATAGTGTCACTGTAGCCATATCTGGGACTGGTCTATAGGACAATATGGATTTTGTAGAATGTAATGTTTAGTCTCTGCTAGGAACTGGAGGAACAAGGCATTCTGGGTGTCAGTCTGAAAAGGCTCATTTCGTGCATAAGGAACACCACGCCACATGCCCCAATCGCCCTTCAGGAGGAGAGTGCAAACTGATAGCAGCTGCCCAGTCACAGACAGGCTGGGACAATATGACAATTGCAAGCCAGGACCCTGATTTCTGACAGAACTATGGGGGAATCCACCTGGGGAAGCAGGGCCAGAAAACTGGCAAGCAACACAAGGTTTACCCAATGGTGCCAACTTGCCTCAGCTGTTGTGGGATCAAAACTGAATCTAGGTCGTCAGTACATAATCTAGGTCGACATTCCAGTGCTGCATTGAGGGAGTGTTGCTTTGTCAGAGGTGCTGTCTTTTGGATAAACTTTTAAGCCACATCTATGTGTTCTGGTGAAAAGCAAAGATCTTATGGTGCTATCTGAAGAAGTGCAGGGAGTTCTGAATGCCTTGGTCAACATTCTTTCCTCCATTACCAAAATTGATTAACTGGTCATATACCTCTGCGCAGTGTGTAAACTTTGCAAATATGCAAAATGGCTGCTGGGTTTCACCTATATAACAGGTGTGACTGTATTTCAAACCGAGTTGCATAATAGGATGTTTCTGAGGGACTTGATAAGACATTGTACAAATGCATGTTCTTTTACATGCATGTGGGAGCTGCGGTCCTATATTAGCACCAACAGCAACACTGAGCAACATTAAACTAGTGACAGGGAATGACAATCAATCCACAGTTGCCCTATGGCCACATATAAGGGATCATATTGCTTACCACACAGAAATACTACTGGAATCTTCCAAGAAGCTTAGAGCTTCTATACGTAGCTGCAAGAGAACTCTCAACAACCCTACAAGCACTTCCAGTTATGCCTTTAAAAATAAGTCTAGAATCATCAGCCTTACTCTCTTCATCCGTCAAAGACCTTCAATGGAAAAAAATGATTTGGAATTATGAAGTGTCTGGGATAAGGTGAAAGTCTCATTCGCAGCACTTAAAGGTTTCCAGTTCTAGCTCACCATTATGTACAAAAATGAAGCAAACTATTACATAAGAACAGAAGAAATAGGAGCTTGATTAGGCCATACAGCCCTCATATCTCCTCCACCATTCAATAGCATGGCCGATCTTCCACTTCAGCTACAACTTCCCACATTATCCCCTCGATTCCCTTAGTCTCCAAAATCTGTCGATCTCAGTCTTGAATATACTCGATGTTTGAGCACCCATAGCTCTCCGAGGTGGAGAATGTGAAAGGCTCATAACTCCTGTACAGTAATGAAATTTCTCCTCATCCCAGTCCTAAATGGCCAACACCTAATCTTGAGACTGTGACACCTAGTTCTCGATTCCCAGTCAGAGGAAGCAGTCTCTAAGCACCCACTCTGTCAGGTCACTTAAGATTTTGTATGTCTCAATGAGGTCATCTCTCATTCTTCTAAGTCCACGGAATATACAAATTGTATTTATATAGCACACTTAATAATAAAACATCCCAAAGCATTTCATTGGAGCATTATAAAACAAAATACAGACTATGACACTGAGCCTAATCTACTCAATCCCAAGTTCTTCTTTAAGCTAGTTAATGTTGTCCAATATGCTTGAAAAGTTCATTACATTTGGTCGTGTTCAATACTTTGGTAGGAGGCCTCCAACTGAAATAACTTACACACATTATTTTTAAACTAGTTCAAAATAGAATGTCCTGACTAAGAAAAAGGTGTTGCCTTAAAGTGGTCCGTGAGCTAAGAATTTGCATGTGTGTATGTAGGCCCTTTTTTTAATGAGTGGTTCAAATTAAAAATTGAACTTTAGTCATAAACAAGATAAAGGTTAATTTATTACAAAAATGATTGCTGAAAGTTCAGCAGGTCTGACAGCATCTGTGGAAAGAAAGACAGTTAACGTTTCGAGTCTATATGACTTCTTCAGATCTAAAGAGAAGTAGAAATGTGGTGAAATATATACTGTTTAAGGGGGGTGGGACAGGTGAAGCTGGATAGAGGGCAGTGATAGGTGGAGGCAAAGGAGAGATTGCAAAAAATGCCATAGACAAAAGGTTGAAGGGGTGTTGATGGTGGTGTTACTGGCTAAAGGAGGTGCTAATGGTGACATTAAGAGTAGAAAGCAGGATGAGCAACTGACAGATAATTTTTATTCATTGTTTTATCCCCGCCTTTTAGCCTATTTTGATTTTTTCTCCCACACCATCCCCTCCCCCACCCCACCCCCACTAGGACCATCTGCCACTTGCTCATCCTGCTTTCTACTCTTAATGTCTCCATTAGCACCTCCTTTAGCCAGTATCATCACCATCAACACTCCTTTGACCTTTTGTCTATGACATCTTTTGCAATCTCTTCTTTCTCTCCACCTATCACTGGCCCTCTATCCAACTTCACCTGTCCCACCCCGTTAAACAGTATATATTTCACCACATTTCTACTTCTCTTTAGATCTGAAGAAGAGTCATACGGACTCGAAATGTTAACTCTGCCTTTCTCTCCACAGATGCTGTCAGACTTGCTGAGTATTTCCAGCACTTCTTGCTTTTGTTTCAGATTTCCAGCATCTGCAGTATTTTGCCTTTATTGCTGAAAGTTACTTAGATAGAAGTGATAAAGTTATTAACTAAAATACAGATACTAAGATTAAAAACAGATAAAGAAATAAAAAACTTTAAAAAGGTGAGATTTCAAATCAGTCTCTGAGATATTGTTGCAGTCCCGTTGCTTGTATTCTTCCTTTCTGACTGGGGTTGAAACTTTAAAGTTCCTTGGCAGCTTCGATCGCTTCTGTGATGGAAGAATCAGAGTTTGCCTTTTTAGGCCAACTCAACAAGCAGAGCAGGTCCTGGGAATGAATGAAGGCTCCTGTTTTAATTTTTATTGTACTGCAGGTGGTGGCTCTTGTTAGCCTAATTTGGTACAGCAGGTCCAAGAGATGTTTCTGGAAACTTTTCTCCAGCTCTCGGACTGCTGCTGAGAAGCAGTTTCAGTTTCAAGATGTCTCTCATGATGTTCAAGCCGTTTTTCTCTTCAGAGGGCTTCCAACCTCTTCTTATAGTATGAAACCCAAAGATGGCTGCTCCCAAACTAATGAATCGTACTTCCATATTAGGTATTGGCTATTCAACAGCCTTTCTCCCATCTGGGGTTGTTTTTAGCTTTTCATTAAGGTCCTTATCCATTAATTGTCTTTGTTCTTAAAGAAAACTACCAAGTGGAAGGATCTCATTTACAACTGTGGAACACTCATTGAGTAATGTATTTCTAAAATAAAAACAAAAATAGCTGGGAAAAACTCAGCAGGTCTGACAGCATCTGCGGAGACGAACACAGTTAAGGTTTCGAGTCCATATGACTCTATCAGGACTAAAGAAAAATAGAAAAGAGGTGGAATATAAACTGGTTTAAGTGGGGATGGGACAGGTAGAGCTGGATAGAGGGCCAGTGATAGGTGGAGATTGCCAAAAGATGTCATGGACAAAAGGACAAAGAGGTGTTGAAGGTGGTGATATTATCTAAGGAATGTGCTAATGGTAACAATAAAGGTAGAAAGCAGGACGAGCAAGGTACAGATAGCCCTAGTGGGGGTGGGGTGGGGGGGAAGGGATCGAAATAGGCTAAAAGGTAGAGATAAAACAATGAATGGAAATACGTTTAAAAATAATGGAAATAAGTGGGAAAAGAAAAATATATATCAATTATTGGAAAAGGGGGTGATCGGAAAGGGGGTGGGGATGGGGGAGAGGGTTCATGAGTTGAGTTGTTGAACTCAATATTCAGTCCAGAAGGCTGTAAAGTGCCTAGTCAGAAGATCAGGTGCTGTTCCTCCAGTTTGCGTTGAGCTTCACTGGAACAATGCAGCAGGCCAAGGACAGACATGTGGGCATGAGAGCAGGTTGGTGTGTTGAAATGGCAAGCGACAGGGAGGTCTGGGTTATGCTTGTGGATTACAGTAGTACTATGTAACGAGAATCTAGGACTTGGGAGGAATATTGGAAGTGGAATCTGAGGTTTAGTTTACTGGGCAATTCTGGAATCTGGCAATAGTAGGTGGGGGGGGGAATTCCCAGGCCTTTGTATAGCTGTGGGGAGGTGGGGGTGCAGCAGGGAACTGGGTAGTAGTGGGAAAAGGAAATGGAGTGTGGTGGTAATGGATGGATTTAAAGGTTGCAACATGAAGGAGGTGTCAGGATTTGGGAGCACCTGGTAGTGGGGGTCCTGGGTTTGGGAACTGTAGGGACTGAATCCTGGAATCTAAGTACTGGGAATGAAGAGTCCAAAAGACACTAGAAGAGAGGTTCCTGTCATCTGGAAGAATGGTAGAGGAGGGGAAAGAAGGGAATTCCAGAATGTGGGAGCATTTGGCAGTGCTGCAGTCTGTCGATACCAAGGCAAATGCACAATCTGTAGCAGCTGGAGAGGGTTAAGGGGTCTAGGCGATGGCATGGATTAAGGGGGTGTGGTCAATGCTTTTGTATTTACTGGCGAGGTTTTCAAAACTCAATTCATTTAGTCTGAAGAAAAAACTCAAATTAAGACGAGGAAATGCATCATTGCTCAGTCCCTCTCACTACACTGCTTCTCTGAACTAAAATTTAACAATTCATAAAATAGCTAGTAAGGAAATTGGTTCCCTACAATTCTGAGTCACCATGTCATCCATAGTAATAAAATCCTACAAATGCACAATGGGCAATTCTGCATATTCATGCTGTAGCATCTCCCTGAAGCTAACACTGTTTTAACCGTTAATCAAAAATTAAGTTCTGAGTTCTGATGAAAGGTCCATCGAACTGAAACATTAACTTGTTTCTCTCCACAAATGCTAACTGACCTACATAAAAGTAAGGATATTATGCTTCAGTTATACAGGGTACTGGTGTGACCACATCTCAAATACTGTGTGCAGTTTTGGTCTCCTTATAAAAGGAAGAATGTAAATACGTTGGAGGCAGTTCAGTGGAGGTTTACTAGATTGATACCTGGAATGAGTGGGTTGTCTTATGAGGAAAGACAAACTAGGCTTGTTTCCAGAGGATTTTAGAAGAGTGAGGGGTGACTTGATTGAAGTATATAAGATCCTGAATGGTCTTGAAAAGGTGAACATGGAAAGGATGTTTCCTATGGCAGGTGAGTCCAGAACTAGGGGGCATTGTTTTAAAAAAAGGGGTCATCCTTTTAGGACAGAGATGAGAAATCTTTTCTTTCATAGGGTTGTGCGACTCTGAAACTCTGCCTCAGAATTGTACCCTGCATTGTGCTAATTAAGGGTAGAAAGCAGGACAATCAAGGTACAGATAGCCCTAGTGGGGGTGGGGTGGGGTGAAGGAATCAAAAAAGGCTAAAAGGTAGAGATAAAACAATGGATGGAAATATATTTAAAAATAATGGAAATAGGTGGGAAAAGAAAAATCCATACAAAATATTGGAAAAAAAACCTTGCTTGTCCTGCTTTCTACCCTTAATTAGCACATTCCTTAGATAATATCACCACCTTCAACACCTCTTTGTCCTTTTGTCTATGACATCTTTTGGCAATCTCCACCTATCACTGACCCTCTATCCAGCTCTACTTGTCCACCCCCCCCAGCCTTAAACCAGCTTATATTTCACCTCTTTTCTATTTTTACTTAGTTCTGATGAAGATTCATACGGACTCGAAACGTTAACTGTGTTCCTCTCTGCAGATGCTGCCAGACCTGCTGAGTTTTTCCAGGTATTTTTGTTTTTGTTGTAGATATATTCTTGTTAGGCAAGGAAATCAAAGATTATCGGGGGTAGATGGGAATATGGAATTCAAAACACAAACAGATCAGCCATGATCTTATTTAATGGTGGAGCAAGCTCGAGGGGTCGAATGGCCTACTTCTGCCCCTATTTCGTAAGTTTGTATGTATGTACTGAATTTTTCCAACATTTTTTTGTTCTTAAATGAAAAATTAACTTTTTCGAATTTCTCTTTAAATGTTAATGGTCTCTACGGAGATCATAACACCAACAACAAACATAGCAGAAAAAGTGAAACTAAAAAATAAAGTGCTGCATTTCCAGGAAGTGCATATTATATATTACATGCGTCTGATACCACAAAGCTGTACCAAGAATTAATAGATCTGGTGAGCACCTTTGCTTAACCAATTATATCTGATCAAGCAGACACGCAAACAGAACTTTAACAGCCAGAACTTTAACAGCCACTTAACTGCAAAAGAAATTCTATCCTTAGCATTCAATCTTTTCTCAAAATTCTTATTGTGAAAATTGATACAATCAGTCAGGACAACAACTTGTATTTATACAGCGATTTACGCACATAGGAACATAGCAGCAGAAGGCAGCCATCCGGCCCCTTGAGCCTGTTCTGCTGCTATGTTCAACTAAATCATGGATCAATGTCTACCCAACGCCATTTTTACAAACTACCCCCATATCCCTTGATTTCTTTAATATCTAGAAAGCTTATCAATCTGTCTTGAATCTACTCAAATGACTGATCCTCCACAATGCTCTGGGGTAGAAAATTCCAAATATTCACTACCCTCTTAGTGAAGAAATTCCTCCTTCATCTCAGTCCCTAAATGGCTTGCCCCTTATTCTGAGACTTGTGTCCCCTGGTTCTAGACCCCTCCAGCCAGCGAAACATCCTTCCTACATCTACCTTGTTGAGCCCTTTAAGAATTTTGTAATTTTCAATGAGATCACCTCTCATTCTTCTAAACTCTAGAGAATACAGACACATGTAATAAACAGAATCATAGAACAGAATCACAGAATGGTTACCAGCACAGAAGGCCATTCAGCCCATCATGTCTGTGCTGGCTCTCCGGAGAAGTGTTTCACCTACTTCACCACCTTCTCTTCCATATCCCTACAAATTCTTCCTTTTCACATAATAATCCAATTCCCTCTTGAATGTCTTGATTGAACTGCCTCCACGGCTCTCAGGCAGTGTGTTCCAGATCCTAACCGCTCACTGTGTGAAAGCTTTTCCTTATGGTGCCATTCCTCTTTTTTTGCCAATTTCCTTAAATCTGTGCCCTCTCGATCCTTTCACGAGTGGGAACAGTTTCTCTCTATCTACTCTGTCCTTATCCCTCATGATTCCGAATACATCTATCAAATCTCTACTCAACCTTCTCATCTCCAAAGAAAACAGTTCCAACTTCCCCAATCTATCTTTATAACTGAAGTTCCTCATCCCTGGAACCATTCCCATGAATCTTATCTGCAATCTCTCTAATACCTTCACATCCTTCCTAAAGCGTAGCGCCCAGAACTGGACACAACATTCCGGTTGAGGCCGATCAGTATTTTATACAGGTTTAACTTAACTTCCTTGCTTTTGTACTCCATGCCTCTATTGATAAAGCCCAGGATGTCATATCCTTTATTAACTGCTCTCGCAATCTGTCCTGCCACCTTCAATTAAATTTAGATATCCTTCCATTTCATGCCAGAGGCAGAATTTCTCTGCAATTCTTCAAAATTTGGTAAGCACTTCTTTTCTAAAGCAACAATGATTAAGTGCACCTGGTTTCCTTGTCCACTGGCTGGAGCTGAATAAAATGTCCGATGGTGCTTCGCATGATCATTATCAAACAAAACTTCATTCTGAGCCACAAAAGGAGATATTGGGACAGGTAACCAAAAGTAATGCCGACAGAGGAAAATTATGCAAAGCCAAGAGGGAGGAGATTGGGACTAGTTAAATTACTCTTGCAGGGAGCTGGTATGGACACAACCAGCCAAATGGCCTCCTTGTGTTGTAACCATTCTATGATTCTAAGTTATAAAGAGCCACTTTGAGGAGAGGGGAGAAATAGAAATTTGGAGAGGAAATTCCAAAACTTGGGGTCCAGGCAGCCGAAGACACAGTCACCAACGGTACAATGATTAAAATCAGGGATACGCAAGAGATCAGAATTAGAGCAGTATAGATTTCTGAGGGTTGTAGTTTTGCAGGACATTAAAAAGATAAGGAGGGTGAGGCCATAAGGGAATTTGAAAACAGGGATGGGAATTTTTAAATCGAGGCGTTGCTGGACCAGGTGAATCAAGAGGTACAAAAAGAAGTACAACTAAACCATGCTCCATTCCACAGTTGACAACTCAGTAAAACACCTCTTTGTTCTCCTCTCACCTTCTCCCATATTCCTCACAGCATAAAAACTGCACAAAGCACATTTTTATAACTAACTATCTATCAAGTTTTAATCTACATTAGTAAGGGATTATATATCACTCTTAATTTGTAAACTTTCATACGTACTTATGAATTGGAAAAGCAACTGTAATAGGAGTTGAAGGAAAGGAACAGATAATGCCACACAAAAGTGGAACAGAAACACATTTTTGATGTAAAGTTTTCTTTTTCTTTTTGAAATATAAATGCTAAGAACTTGAAACACAATGGGCCCAATTTCACAGTCACTGATGAAGTGACAGTGCTCACTGCTGACCTAGCAGAAAGCTGCCACAAAGATGTCGTTTGAATATAGGGCCGGATCAAGGGGATCTCCAGGTGTCCAGTAACAGTGCTGCTATCAAACAGGGTAAGCAGCCAATCACATTGACATATTCTCACAGGCAGCAAACCAGGAAGTAAAATACACTGATTATTCTTCATTCAATTTTACAGACAGTGAAATAAATGTTTAGCACATCCACATGGGATTAAGGTAGAAGCTGAAATATCTCATGGACGCTCAGAGCACAGATGGAGGCCATTTGGCCCATCATGTCCGCACCAGTCAACAAAGATCTGACTACACTAATCCCATTTTCCAGCACTTGGCCCATTGCCCTGGAGGCTATAACAATGCAAGTGAATATCTAAATACTTATTAAATGTTACGAGAGTTTCTGACTCAGCCACCCTTTCAGGCAGTGAGTTCCAGACTCCCACCACCCTCTGGGTGAAAAAATTTCTCCTCAACTCCCCTCTTAGCCTTCTACCTCTTACTTTAAATCATATGCCCCCTGGTTATTGACCCCTCTACTAATAGAAAAAGTGCCTTCCTATCCACCCTATCTATGCCCCTCATAATCTTATACATCTCTATGAGGTCCCCTCTCAACCTTCGTTGCTTCAAGGAAAACAACGCCAGCCTATCCAATCTTTCCTCATAGCTCAGACCCTCCAGCCCAGGCAGCATCCTGGTAAATCTCCTCTGCACCCTCTCCAGTGTAACCACATCCTTCCGTTAATGTGATGACCAGAACTGCACACAGTACTCCAGTTGTGGCCTAACCAGCATTTTATACAGCTCCAGCATAACCTCCCTGCTCTTGTATTCTATGCCTCAGCTAATAAAGGCAAGTATCCCATATGCCTTCTTAACCACCTTATCTACCTACCCTGTTACCTTCAAGGATCGATGGATATGCACACCAAGGTCCCTCTGATCTTCAGTACTTTCCAGGGTCTTACCATTCATAATGTAATCCCTTGCCTTGTTAGCCCTCCCTAAGTGCATTACCTCACACTTTTCCAGGTTGAACTCCATTTGCCACTACTCTGCCCACCTGACCAGTCCATTGATATCCTCCTGCAGTTTACGGCTATCCTCCTCATTATTTACCATTCTACCAATTTTCATGTCATCTGTGAACTTCTTAATCATACCCCTAACATTTAAGCCCAAATCATTTACGTACACCACAAACAGCAAGTGCCCCAGCACCGAGCCCTGCGGAACCCCACTGGAAACAGATCTCCAGTCACAGAAACATCCCTCTGCTTCCTGTCTCTCAGCTAATTCTGGATTCAACATGTCACTTTGCCTTGGATCCCATGGGCTCTTACTTTTTTGACCAATCTCCATGAGGGACCTTATCAAAAGCCTTGCTAAAGTCCATGTAGATCACATCAAATGCATCACCCTCATCAACACTCCTGGTTGCTCCCAGTCCACTTGGGCCAAATCACATCTAATCTTAGTAAAATTAGCCTTTCCCCAGTTTAGGACTTTTATTCCCAGCCAACCTTATCCTTTTCCATAACTATCCTAAATCTAACTGAGTTATGATCATTACCTCCAAAATGCACCCCTGCTGATACGCCTTCCACCTGCCTGGGCTCATTTCCGAATATTAAGTCCAGAACTACCCCCTCCCTTGTTGGGCTTTCTATGTACTGGCTAAAAAAGTTCTCCTGGATGCAACTTAAGAATTTTGCTCCCTCCCTACCTTGCACACTAAAACTATCCCAGTTAATATCCAGGTTGTTAAAATTCCCTGTTACTGACCTATTATTCTTACACTCCTCTGAAATTTGATTACATATTTGATCCTCTATCTCTCCCTGACTGTTTGGGGGCCTATTGTACACACCCAACAGCGTGTTTGCTCCTTTAGTATTTTTTACTTCTATCCATATGGCTTCATTTGATGATCCTTCCAAAATAACATCGCTCCTCACTGCTATACTCGATTCCTTGATCAATATTGCGACCCCCCCTCCTCTTCTATCCCCCTCTCTATCTCTTCTGAATACCTTATAACCAGGAATGTTGAGCTGCCAATCCTGCCCTTCTTTTAGCCAAGTCTCGGTCACAGCCATGATATCATACGCCCACGTTTGTCTGTGCCCTCAGCTTGTCTGTCGTATTCCTCAGGCTCTTTGCATTAAAATATATTCCATTTACCTTGCTAAACTCACTTCTTTCTTACCTAACCTGTGTTTCCTCTGCCTTCCACTCACTCACTAGTATTTTAACTTCTAATTCCATCTCAGCTTCTCTCCCCTCTGAACTATTTTTCAGGATCCCATCTCCCTGCTAATTTAGCTTAAATCCACCCCAACAGAATTGGCAAACTTCCCTGCGAGGATGTTGGTCCCGTCCAACTAGTACAGGTCCCACCTCCCCCAGATACAGTCCCAATGCCCCAATATCACGAACTTCAAAAAACATTTTAAAATGTAGAATTTATTCCTTCACTCAGTACAGCCTTGGTTCAAACATGGACAAAAGAGCTGAACTCCCAAGGTGAGGTGAGACTGACTGCCCTTGACATCAAGGCAGCATTTGACCGAGTGTGGCATCAAGAAGTCCTAGCAAAACTGGAATCAATGGGAATCAGGGTGAAAACTCACCACTGGTTGGAGTCATATCTAGCACAAATGAACTTGGTTGTGGCTGTTGGAGGTCAGTCATCTCAGCTCCAGGAAATCACTGCAGGAGTTCCTCAGGGTAGTGCCCTCGGCCCAACCATCTTCAGCTGCTTCATCAATGACCTTCCTTCTATTATAAGGTCAGAAGTGGGGATGTTCGCTGATGATTGCACAATGTTCAGCACCATTTGCAACTCCTCAAATACTGAAGCAATCCATGTCCAAGTGCAGCACGACCTGGACAATATCCAGGCATGGGTTGACAAGTGGCAAGTAACATTTCTGCCATGAAAGTGCCAGGCAATGATCAGCTCCAACAAGAGAGGATCTATATATTGCTCCTTGATGTTCAACGGCATCACCATCACTGAATCCCCCACTATCAACATCCTAGGGGGTTACCACTGACGCGAAACTGAACTGGACTAGCCATATAAATACTGTGGCTACAAGAACAGGTCAGAGGCTAGGAATCCAAAGGCAAGTAACTCACCTCCTGTCTCCCCAAAGCTTGTCCACCATCTACAAAGCCCAAGTCAGGACTGTGATGGAATACTCCCCTCTTGCCTGGAGCAGTGCAGCTCCCACAACACTCAAGAAGCTTGACATCGTCCAGAACAAAGCAGCCCACGTCCACAATCATTCACTCCCTCCACCACCAAAGCACTGCAGCAGCAGTGTGTACCATCTACAAGATGCACTGCAGCAATTCACCAAAGCTCTTTAGACAGCACCTGCCAAGCCCACAACCACTACCATCTAGAAGGACAAGCGCAGCAGATAGGTGGGAACACCACCACTTAGAAGTTCCCCTCCAAGTCACTCACTATCCTGACTTGGAAATATATCAGCCATTCCTTCACTGTCGCTGGGACAAAATCCTGGAACTCCCTCCCTAACAGCACTGTGGGGTGTATCTGCACAAGGACTGCAGCGGTTCAAGAAGCTGCTCATCACCATCTTCTCAAGGGAAATTAGGGATGGGCATTAAAGGCTGGCCCAACCTGCAAAGCCCACATCCCGTGAAGAAATTTTAAAAATTATTATAATGGAGAAACTTGACATTCCGCAAATATAAAATGAGTTTTTCAGAGATGAGAGATATTTCAGCGATAATTATGAAGTTAGTATGCTGTTGAAAACCCAGTTACGTTCAACAATATAAAACTTTTTCAAGGATTTTACAATGAGACGAATAGTGTAAAAGGGCAAAATTCCATCAGTTCAGCGATTTCTAATTGATTGTAATCTGGGTTGCAATTCAATAGCACACCGTATGGGGAAGTATAAAATCCCTGACAGTAACTTCTGATTTCTGCATTTAACAGCGCATGTGCAGACTCCCAGAAGTGCCTGTCAAATTCAGAGGAGTAACGATGGCAAATGCTAACAGTTTCACCATCATTACTACCACAAAATTTGGGCCAAGGACAAAATGCTTGCGCCTGACAGTTTTATTTTCACATACCTTTCTGATGAAGTTGACATGACATTCTCCTCTTTGCTGAATTGGAGGGCATTCAGGGGGCACTGGGTATTTGCTGTGTTGAGCACTTTGCTGTGCCACATACAGGACTGCAGATAAAAAGCGGACCTCGATGAAGTTCCTTTCTCTGACCACAGCAGTAGAATCAAAAGTCTAAAATGATTAAAAGGAAAATCAAAAGCTTGTGAAAATGTTAGGCGGGAATATCATTAACAGGCTGATCTTTACAGGTTTTATTTTAAACAGGCAGATATTTTTGTCAGCAATATATGCAAAATTATTTTCTTTAAAGACCTGAAACAGTACCATTTTAACAAAGCAAGAAATGATAACAGAGGTTTTACTTGTTACCAGGTTCAGTGAAGAGGAAAACAGGGAGCAGAGATCATGTTACATCAAGTCCATTTGTGGCAGAAGCTTTATGGCATCTTATCCAAGTGGCTCTCCTTGTGTTGGCCTGGACAGCCATTGTTGATCTGGGATGGTATTACAATCAAGCCTGAGGTCTTCACCTGACACACATATGCAATCCCCCAGAAGGAGGTCACTAAATAGCAGTCAGGTCAGGCACAGTAACTGTGCTGATTTTTAATACCAGCTTCAACATAGTATCACAGAAGTCTGGGCTAATAAGCCAGACACATGAGTTCAAATCCCACCACAGCAACTGGGGAATTTAAATTCAATTAAATAAATAAATCTGGAATATAAAGTTCGTCTCAGTAATGGTGAGCATGAAACTCAGATTGTTGGAAAACCCCATCTGGTTACTAATATCCTTTAGGAAGAAAGATCTGCTGTCCTCACCCAGTCTGCCCTACATATGACTCCAGACCCGTAGCAATGTGACTCACTCTTAACTGTTCTCTGAAACAGCCCAACAAACCACTCAGTTGTATCAAAAACTGCTACCAGAAACTATAATCCACATGGTGCAGCAGTTCACCTTCTCAAGGTCAAGTAGGAATGGGCAATAAATTCTGGCCTTGCTAGTGATGGCCACATCCAGTGAATGAATAAAAAATTATTCAGTAAGGGTGGTGGTGTTCACTCATAGCTGTAGCAAGAATATGGCTGTGGTTTTCATTGTGAAATGCTGCAGTTCTGCTTTTCATACACGAACATGAACTCTGGAGTAAGCCAGAAAAATAGGTTTAAAATACAGAAACAGCCCATTTGGCTTAACTGGTCCATGCTGCTGTTTATACTTCATATGAGCCCCCCGCCCCACCCCCCGCCTCACTCTTCTTCATCTCATCCTATCTGTACCTCCTCCTATTCCTGTCTCTCTCACATGTTTATATAGAAAACCCTGCAAATCCACCTTTGCTACAAGCATGCCTTCCACATCATGAAAACGTAATTCACTAAACTTCCAACTGCTGTAGTAATTGTTGTCTGACCTACTCACAACTTAAAACAATGACCACGCTCACACAAACACTGTCACAAACAGAGCCTTCTAATCCATGCCAGAACATGGGAACAACATTGAAATTAAGGCTGTGGCAGGACCTGCTATAGGGGAAATGGCCGGCCAGCCAAAAGTCCATTGACCTTCGGCAGGACCAGAGATCCTGGCAGTGGGTGAGGTCAGAAAATCCCAGCCTAAGTCTCTAATCTTTTTTATATCCTTGAGTCATATATATGTTGAAATCACAGAGCTTTGTACCTTTCTGGAATAGTACTGTGGCAAAAAAAATTTCAAGTATGAAGGAAAAGAGCTAGGGAAGGGAATAAAGGGCAAAGGGTAGGAGATGGGGGGGAGGTGTGGGAGACGGGGCCAAAGAGGGTGGGAGATAGGGGGGCAAAGAGAGTGCGAGACGGGGGCAAAGAGGGTGGGAGACGGGGGGGCAAAGAGGGGGTGGGAGACAGGGCGGAGCATGGGGTGGGAGACATAGTGGGGAGCATGGGGTGGGAGACAATGGGGTGGGAATCACGGCGGCGAGAGGGTGGGGTGGGAGACATGAAGGGGGAAAGAGGTTGGGTTGGGAGACAAGAGAGAAATCCTTTCTGCAGCATCTTCAATGCCTTCAAATTCTTCCTAAAGTATGGTGTCCGAAATTGGACACAATATTCCGGTTGAGTCTGAGCTATAACCATTTTCACCATAACTTATGTACGAACAAGGAGCAGGCTAGGTTATTCAGCCCCTCGAGTCCGCTTCACCATTTAATCAGTTCATGGCTTTGCTTTTGAATTCTATGCCTCTATTTATAAAGCCCATGATCTATTATATCTTATTAACCACTGCAGTAACCACCACCAGAAGAGCAGGAGAAAAGAGGACCCAGAGATGGCAAACACCACCTAGAAGAGCTTCCTAATCTAGTCCAGTCTGTGGCTGCATAGCGCAGAGCTGCCACGTTCTGAGAGAAATCAAACTGTGATATCATAGGAAAACAGATAAGTGACTGGTTGATGAATATTTTGTTCATTTATCTTCAGAACCCACGTAATTTATTAGTAATTGTAAGCTTTTACTAGATATAGTAAGGATTAGTAGCAGTAGTAAAGGGTATTGGGGGTAACAGTGTTTATTAATTGTAAATTAAGAATAAATTAATTAACACATAATAAAGATGGTACCGCAGGTGATGTGTTGCAACTGCAAAACATGGGAATTCCCAGACACGAGGGTGATCCAGGACAAACACGTCAGTAATAAGTGTCTGCGGCTGGAGAAGCTTCAGCTCAGAATCAATGCGCTGGAGGCCGAGCTGCAGGCATGTGATGCATCAGGGAGGGGGAAAGTTACCTGGATACTTTGTATCAGAGCCAGTCACACTCCTTAGGATAGGGTCTTATAACTTGCTCAGTGTTATGACACGACCAATGGTCAATGCTGAATTTCTCAAATCCCAGAGAGAAACTTGAAACAACTGTCACAACTAATTTTCAATTTGTATAAATTTCGAGATGCCTGCCTTGAATTCAGTAGTAACAAGACTGCCAAGTCTTATAGGTTGTTATAAAACTAGATTAAACATTTTTAATAAGAGAAATGATTTTAAATACATACATAGGTCTGCAAATTACTACTATGATAACTTGTAAATCCCCTAATCAATCTAACTCCCAATTACACTTTCATTAGGCAACAGTAAGAGACATAGATTTTAACAGACCCAGGCAAAGAAACATGATACCCTGAACAAGTCGATTTCCAAGTGAGTTTTCTTAACTTCAGTCCTTTGAAGACAGCAGCTTGAGGCATAGATACTGAAGGCTTTTCACACACTTGTAAGATCTTAAAAATGCCTTCCCTTACAAACAGTCTTTTTTTTTATACATATGTTCCTCTTTAAATGCAAATATATATTGTTTCAATCTGTTTTTGGACTTTATCTCCCTGATAATAAAACCCTCTCATGGCACTTAATTTTACTAGTAATCTTTGGGAAAAATAAACACACTGTTTCTAAACTTCACTTGGCTAGGTGACAAATTTCACTCCCCCTCACCTTGAAAACAATCTAGTCTGGTATATTTCAAAATGGAAATGTCCCCTTGACACCTATGTTTCTAAACTTCCCCATGTTTACCTCATTTACCTCAATGCCTTCAGACCAGCTGCCTTTTTTAAAATCCAATTAAGTCTTTCTTACACACACACACACACACACACACACACACACACACACACACACACACACACACACACACACACACACACACACACACACACAATTACTCTATTTTACAATAAATTCCAATAACATTTTGAGATTTATTACATCTTCTCGACAGTCAGGGACAGAGGGTTGTAAATCCGAGTGAGGTAGGTATGGGGACCCAGAAGGTAGAAGTGGAAGAGCCTCAGCCCTTACAATTGTCCAACAGGTATGCAGTTCTTGCAGCCTGTATGGATAAAAGTGGTGGCTGCAGGGTGGATGAGCAAGCTGACCATGGTACAAGAAGCCTTTCAAGCAGGGGGAGTTAATAGGAATGTAGCAGTAGTTGGGGACAGTACAGTCAGGGAGATAGACACGGATACATGACATTTAGGAAGTTCAGGAAGCTAGGAAAAGGTGGAGAGGGGGTAGTTCTGTTAATTAAGATTGACATTGGTACAATAGAAAGAGATTACCTTAGTTCCAGAGATCGAGATGAAGGATCAGTTTGGATAGAGATGAGAAATAGTAAAGATAAATCACTTGTGGGGGTGGTTTATATGTCCCCTAACAGTAACCACACTATAGGATGAGGTATATGTAGAAATAATAGGGGCTTGTGAGAAAGGTATGGCGATAATCATGGGTGATTTTAATCTACATATAGATTGGACAAATCAGATTGGCAAATGTAGCATGGATGCTGAGTTCATAATGTTTTTGGGACAGCTTCTTAGAGCAGCACATTTTATCACCAACCAGAGAACAAGCTATACTAGATCTGGTAATGTGCAATGAGTCAGAATTAATTAATGACCTCATAGTGAAGGCGCCGCTGGGTAGCAGTGATCATAATATGATTGAATTTCACATTCGCTTTGAGGGAGGGAGGAGTGGATATAAGATTAGTGTTTTGAATTTAAATAAGGGCAGTTATGAGGACATGAAGACAGAGCTGGCTAAAGTGCACTGGGAAATTAGGTTAAGGGATAAGTCAGTAGACGTGCAGTGGCAGATACATAAGGAGATATTTCAGAATACTTAGAAAAGTTACGTTCCAGTGAGAAAGAAAGACCTTAAGGGAAGGACAGGCCATCTATGGCTAACTATGGGAGTTAAAGATAGCATCAAATTGAAAGAAAAAGCATATAATTCTGTAAAGGTGACTGGCAGGTCAGAAGATTGGACAGAATATAAAGAACAGCAAGGAATAACTAAAAGATTAATAATGAGGGAGAAATTAGAGGACGAGAGGAAGCTAGCTAGAAGTATAAAAACAGATAGTAAAAGTTTCTACAGGTATTTAAAAGGAAGAGTAAGTAAAGTGAGAGCACTGGTCCTCTAGAGAGAGAGTTTAGACAATTAATAATGGGAAATAAGGAAATTGTGGATGAACTGAACAGATGTTTTGCATGTCTTCACTGTAGAGGATACAAATAACATCTCAAAAATAATTGTGAATCATGAGGTGAAATGGAGGGAGGAACTTCAAACAATTACAATCACCAGGGAAATGGTATTGAGAAAATATGAACATACGAGTTAGAAGCAGGAGTAGGCCACTCAGCCCTTCGAGCCTGCTCCATAATTCAATAAGATCATGACTAATCTGACAGTAATCTCCCAACTACCCCCGATAACCCCTCACCCCCTTGTTTATTAAGAATCTAACTACCTCTACCTTGAAAAAATTCAAAGACTCTGCATCCATTGTCTTTTAAGGAAGAGAGTTCCAAAGACTCACTACCTTCAGAGAAAAACAGCAAACCTGTTGGATAATTGTAAGGGCTGAGGCTCCTCCACTTCTATCTTCTTGGTCCCCATACTTGCCTCACTCGGATTTACACCCTCCTGTCTTTGACTTAAATAGGCGACCCCTTATTTTTAAACAGTGACCCCTGGTTTTAGATTCTCCCACAAGAGGAAACATCCTCTCCACATCCACCCTGTCAAGATTCCTCAGGATCTTTTGATCAAGTCATCTTTTACTCTTCTAAACTCCAGCAAATTCAAGCCTAGCCTGTCTGAACTTCCCTCATACGGCAACCCCACCCATTCCTGGTATTAGTTTAGTAAACCTCCTCTGAACTGCTTCTAATGCATTTACATCTTTCCTTAAATAAGGAGACCAATAATGTACACAATACTCCAGATGTAGTCTCACCAGTGTCCTGTACAACTGAAGCATAACATCCCTACTCTTCTATTCAATTACCCTCACAGTAAACAATGGGTTATTGTGGAAAATAAAAACTCATGGTGTAGTGGGGTAACATATTGGCATGGATAGAAGATTGGCTAGCTAACAGCAAACAGAGAGTAGGCATAAATGGGTCATCTTCAGGCTGGCAGGATGTAAGGAGTGGTGTGCCACAGGGATCAGTGCTGGGGCCTCAACTTTATACCATTTATATCAATAACTTGGAAGAAGGGGCAGAAGGTATGATTGCTAAATTTGCTGATGACACAAAGAGAGGTAGGAAAGTGAGCTGTGAAGAGGACATAAGGAGGTTACAAAGGGATACAGATAGGTTAAGTGAGTGGACAAAGATCTGGCAAATGGAGTATAACATAGGAAAATGTAAAATTGTCCATTTTGCCAGGAAGAAAAAAAAAGCATATTATCTAAATCGTGACAGATTGCAAAACTCTGAGATTCAGAGGGATCTGGGTGTCCTAGTCCATGAATCACAAAAGGCTAATGTGCAGGTACAGCAAGTGATTAGAAAAATTATTAAGACTAAAAACTGAGAAGTCCCCAGTTCCTGATGGACTTCATCCTAAGGTCTTAAAAGAAGTGGCTGCTGAAATAGAAGATGCATTGGTTTTCCAAAATTCCCTAGATTCTGGAATGGTCCTAGCAGATTGGAAAATAGCGAATGTGACTCCTCCATTCAAGAAATAAAAGAGGCAGAAAGCTGAAAACCACAGCCTGTTAGTTTAACATTCGTCATTAGGAAATTACTGGAATCTATTATTAAAGAAGTTATAGCAGGGCACTTAGAAAATCTCAATGCAACCAAGCAGAGTCAGCATGGTTTTGTGAATGAGAAATCTAGTTTGATAAATTTATTGCAATTCTTTGAAGAAGTAACAAGAGATTTCCAGAAGGCATTTGACAAGGTTCCACATCAAAGGTTACTACATAAAATAAAAGCTCAGTGTAGGGGCTAACATATTAGCATGGATAGAGGATTAGGTAGTAGGGATAAATGGGTTTTTTTTGGTTTGACAAGATGTAATGAATGGTGTGACACAGTGATCACTACTGGGGCCTCAACTGTTTATTTCAATGACTTGGATGAAGGGACCGAATTTAAGGTTACTAAATTTGCTGATGATACAAAGATTGATAGGAAACTAAATTTTGAAGATGACATAATGAAGGTGTAGTCTGCCAAGGGACATAGACAGGTTACGTAGTGGGCAAAATGTGGCAGACAGAGAATCATGTGGGAAAATGTGAACTTGTCCACTGTGGCAGGAAGAATAGAAAAGCAGCAAATTATCTAAACAGGAAGAGATTGCAGAACTCTGAGGTACAGGGGGGTCTGAGTGTCTTGGTACATGAATCTGGAAAAGTTAGTATGCAGGTACAGGAAGGCAAATGGAATGTTGTTATTTATTTCTAGGGGAATGGAATATAAAAGTAGGGCTGTTTTGCTGCCATTGTACAGGGCATGGAGAGACCGCATCTGGAGTACTGCATACAGTTTTGGCCTCTTTATTTAAAAAAAGATATAAATCCATTAGAAGCAGTTCAGAGAAGGTTCATTCAACTTATACCTGGGATGGGGGTTTATCTTATTAGGAAATGTTGAACAGGCTGAGTCTGTATCCATTGGCGTTTAAGAGATTGAGGGGTGATCTTACTGAAACATATAAGATCCTGAGGGAACTCGACAGGGTGGATGCTGAGACGATGCTTCCCCTTGTGGGGGACACAGTTTAAAAAAGGGGTCTCCCATTTAAGATGGAGGTGAAAAGAATTTTTTTTCTCTCAAAATCTTTGGAACTCTCTTTCCAAGAGAACGATGGAGGCAGCATCAATGAATATGTTTAAAACAGAGGTAGATAGATTCTTAACTAACAAGGGAATTAAAGGTAATCAGGGGCTGGCAGGAAGTGGAGTTGAGGCCACAATCAGATCAGTCATGATCTCATTGAATGGCAGAGCAGACTTGATGGGCCAAATGGCCTACTTCTGCTCCTAACTCGTATGTTCACAATTTCTCAATCTGCCTTCAACAATTTGTGTACACATACCCCCAGGTCTCTCTGCTCCTGCACCTCTTTTAGAATTATATCCTTCATTTAAATTGCCTCTCCTTGTTCTTTCTACCCAAATGTGAATGGTGCTATTTAAACACAGATGTCTTTTTATATGTTCTAGAGAAAGAGATAGAAGAATCTATATCCATCCAAACCCCTTTCTTTTCCTGTTTAATATCTAGAACCTGTCAAAAGAAATGTTGAGCAAAATGTAATTCTTTTCCACTAGTTGGAAGAAGAGGGAATAAAAATTCAGGATCAGTGAATTGCAGCTGCTTTCTTACACTGAGAGTTAGCTGATTATAGGTATTCCCTAAAGCAACTGGGGAACCTTACATGGCACGAGGAGATTATAATGAAGATATGGAGTTATCAATGTCAATCTGTCAACATTGTTTACAAAATGGCAAGAGTTTTTTTTGGTGCTAGGGAATTCTTCTTGAATTAAGGCTATCTTCAAATTGCCAGACATATATACATACTGGGATAACATGCTTCCAACATGAGACAGAACCAGAAGATATAGAGAGTCAGATTGGCATGATTTTCAAACTTTTCTTCAATTGAGGTGTGAAATAGGGTAAGTGACCACACATTATATATCAGTTTCCTAAAAATATGTAAGAAAAAAACATTATTTTTACTTTACTGCTAAGAAATAAGCAATCTCTGCTTTCCTAGTGTTAAATGAATTTTGTAAGTTTTAACTCACATATCGACTAAACATGTTGTTTGATGTCCCGACTGTGATATTGTTGATGAGGATTGTTGCAACACTGTCAAGTCCATCACAAACCAGATTTACTCTCTTCCACTTACTTATGAAAAAGAAAAGAATCCAGATATTATTTAAAAACAAAATCCTACTTGTTTCAGAATTAAAGTAAGGCCTCTGTTGTCCTTCTTGAACCAGATTTCAACTTATTAAGCAATTCCACAATTTTTTGAAGTTGGTTTGACAAATCAAAGTCCAATCACACACCCATATTTCATGCTGAATCTAAACAATAGCATGGAGAAAGGGCAGGGAAATGAGATTAGAAGCAATCACAACAGATAGAGAACCAGAACCGTACCTGCAAAAGTACAAATATCAAGTGGCCTTCTTACGTTCTTTAATTTCAATGATTCTAAAATAGATTCCAATCAGCGTAAGCAACTCACCAAGGCTCCTTCGACAGCACCTTCCAAATCCACCACCTCTACCGTCTAGAAGGACAAGGGCAGCAGATGCATGGGAGCACCACCATCTGCAAATTCCCCTCTGAGCCACACGCCATCCTGACTTGGAACTGTATCGCCATCCCTTCACTGTCGCTGGGTCAAATTCCTGGGACTCCCTCTCTAACAGCACTGTGGGTGTACCTACACCACATGGACTGTACTGGTTCAAGGCAGTGGCTCATCACCACCTTCTCATGGGCAATTAAGGATGGGCAATAAAAATGCTGGCCTAACAAGTGACACCCACATCCTGTGAAATAATAAAAATAAAAGCTTAGCTCTGGGTGGAATGAGACTCCGATGTTAGCCTGAGACGCTTTGCGGTCCGGTTAATAGACTCGGTAGCTGAGGAACAGAATATGTGCTGGGGTCAGACAAAGGCTTCAGTCTTCCCAATGTCTAACTGGAACAAATTGGAGCTCATCCAAATTGAATGTCAAGCAAACAGTCTGGCAAAGCAAAGGCAGTGTTGGAATGAGAGCACGGGGAGGTAGGGGAGTGGGGAGCTCAGGGAGTGGTCAGGACATCACAGAAACCACTCTGCATAAACCTACAGACACTTCTGTGAAATAAAAGCAAAATACTGCGCATGCTAGAAATCTGAAATAAAAAGAGAAAATGGCAGCATCTGTGGAGAGAGAAACAGTTAACGTTTCAAGTCCATATGACTCTTCTCCAGAGCTAAAGAAAAGAGAAGTGTGATGGAATTTACACTGTTTAAGAGGGGGTGGAGCAAGTTGGAAGGTCAGGGATAGGTGGGAACTAAGGAGAAATTTGACAAAAATGTCATGGACAAAGAGAAAGTTAATGGTGGTGTTAAAGACTAAAGAAGGTGTTGATAGTGGCGTAAAGGTAAAATAGCAGAACAAGGGTCAGCACTCCGTGAAAGCAAATCATAAAAAGAAGTGACAGATGGCCCTGTTTGGTGGGATGGGGTGGGGGAGGGTGTTGGGAGAAAAAGATTAATAAATAAATAATGAATGAATTTTTTAAAAATAGGATTAATAAATGAAGTAAAGATGGAGGAAAGAGTTCATGATCAATGTTAAGTCCGGGAGGCTGTAAAGTGCCTAGTCGGAAGATGAGGCATTGTTCCTCCAGTTTGTGTTGAGCTTCACTGGAACAATGGAGCAGGCCAAGGATGGACATGTGGGCATGAGGGAGTGTTGAAATGGCAAGCGACAGGGAGGTCTGGGTCATGTCTGCAGAGTGAGCGAAGATGTTCCGCAAAGCGGTCACCCAGTCTGCATTTAGTCTCCCCAATGTAGGGAGTCTGCCTATTGGAAGCAGCGTTGGAAGCAGCGAATGCAGTAGACCAAATTGAAGGAGGTGCAAGTGACGTGCTGCTTCATCTGAAAGGAATGCTTGGGGCCTGGGGGTTGGGGGGGGAGATGTGTTTGGTGGTGGTATCATGCTGGAGTTGGCAGAAATGGCGGAGGATGATCCTTTGAATGCGGTGGCTAGTGGGGTGAAAAGTGAGGACAATGAGCCCCTATCATGGTTCTGAGAGGGAGGGGATGGGGTGAGGGCAGAGGTGCAGTAGATGGGTCAGACACATTTGAGAGCCCTGTCAACCACATTGGGGGGGATAACCTCAGTTAAGGAAAAAGGATGACATGTCAGAAGCACCATTTAGAAATGTAGCAAACATCAGAACAGATGCGGAGGAACTGGGAGAATGGGATGGAGTCATCACAGGCAGCAGGGTGTGAGGAGCTGTAGTCAAGGTAGCTGTGGAAGTCAGTGAGCTTGTAATGAATATCAATAGTCAGCCTATCACCAGAAATAAAGAAGAGGTCAAGGAAGGAAAGGGAAGTATTGGAGACGGACCATGTGAAGTTGAGAGAGAGGTGGAAATTGGAAGCAAAATTGATACATTTTTCCGGTCCAGACGAGAGCATGAAGTGGCACCGATACAGTCATCGATGTACTGGAGAAAGAGTTGTGAGAGGGGGCTTGAGTAGGACTGGAACAAGGAATGTTCCACATACCCCACATAAAGAGAGGCATAATTGGGGCCCATATGGGTACCTACAGCCACACCTTTTATTTGGAGCAAGCGAGATAAGTTAAAGGAGCAATTGTTGAGTGAGAGAACAAGTTCAGCCAGGCGGAGGAGGGTGGTGATGGATGGGGACTGTTCGGGCCTCTGTTCAAGGGAGAAGTGAAAAGCCCTCAGACCATCCTGGTGGGGGATGGATATGTAGTGGGTTTAGATGCCCACAGTGAAGAGGAGGCAGTTAAGGCCAGGGAACTGGAAATTGTTGATATGACATAGAGCGTCAGAGGAATTGCGAATGTAGGTGGGAAGAGGCTGGACAAGGGGAAAGAGAATGGAGTCAAGATAGGAAGAAATAAGTTCTGTGAGGCAGGAACAGGCTCACACGATGGGTCTACCAGGACAGTCATGTTTGTGGATCTTAGAAGGAGATGGAAGCGGGCTGTCAGGATTGGGGAACTTGAGGGTTAAAGCAGTAGAAGGAAGATCTCCAGAGATTAGGTCAGTAACAGTCCAGGAAACAATGGCTTGGTGTTTGGTGGTGGGATCATTGTCCAGGGAGATGTAGGAGAAAGTGTCTGAGAGTTGGCGCTCAGCCTCTGCGAGGTAGAGGTCAGTAAGCCAGACAACAACAGCACCACCCTTGTCAGCAGGTTTGATGACAAAGTCAGGGTTGGTCCTGAGAGAATGGAGTGTGGCGAGTTCAGGAGACAGGTTAGAGCAGGTAAGAGGAGCAGAGAAATTGAGATGGCCGATGTAACAGCGACAGCTCTCAATGAAAAGCTCAAGAGCAGTAAGAAGCTAGAGGGAGGGATCCAGGTAGAGGGAGAATACTGGAGGTGGCTGAAAGGATCCATTGAACAGGGGGAAGACGCCTGCCCAAAGAAGTGAGCAGAGACAAAGGTGACAGAAGAAGAGTTCAGCATCGTACCGAGCCTGAAAGGTGTAAGGGGATGAAAGTGAGTCCTTTGCTGAGCACAGAACATTCAGCAGAGAGGGGAAGGTCAGAGGGTACAGTATATACACGGCAAGGGCTGGGATTAGAAGAAGGGATGGGGTCAGAGGGACGGGATGGGGTGGAGGGTCCTGGATGGGCGTTGGTATCACTAAGTTGTTGGAGCTTGCGTTCCTTAGCACCTGAGAGGAGGAGAAAAAGTTTCTTGTTAAGGCGTCGGATGAGACAAAGAATAAAATGAAACTGGGGACAAAGACAGCTTTGAGATAGGATGAATCTTTTGTGATAGGCTTGATATCCTGAATGTAACACGCAATGTAAAATTTCAAGATGTGACACACTGCAGATATTGGCTATGTACAAGAGTCTAATTGGAAATAAACAGATCAGAAAGTTCTAAAAGATTGCAAGCCACTAGAGTTGTGAGTCTCAGCAAGGTAGTTTACCCCTTCTCCCACTCAAAGGGCATTTCCCACTGCTAATGGATAGGGAGCAGAAAACACTTAGTTGTCAATCCCATAATCCACCCTGCCAACAATCCTCTAGGAATCACAACACTTGTACTAACCTGACATCAGAAGGTAGCGTGAATGTCCGACTATACGTCCAATTATCCAATGCAATCCATCTATAGGCATCATCATTAAACCTATAGTAAGGATCCTATAAGTAGAAAACGAGAGTTAAATTTACACAAGACTTTACTTAGATCTTTTGGGTCTCATGATGATGATTTTTCTAAAATGCAACTTTGTTTTCTTTGAAACCTTTTTTTATATAAAACAATGACAATTAAAAATACTTATATACAACTTACAAAACAAACACTGCCCCAGCAGCCCACCCCCAGCTCTTACCAGTCACTGTGCCAATGCTGACCCCTCCCCATGCCAGTCACTGCGCCAATGCTGACCCCTCCCTATGCCAGTCATTGTGCCAAAGCTGACCCCTCCCCATGCCAGTCACTGCACCAATGCTGACTCCTCCCTATGCCAGACATTGTGCCAGTGCTGACCCATCCCCATGCCAGTCACTGTGCCAGTGCTGACCACCCTCCAATGCCATTTGCCAGTGTTGATGCCCTCCAGTGCCTGTGTGCCAATGCTGATCCCACCACCATCAGCGCCGGTCACTGGGCCAGTGCTGTTTTGTCATGTATTCAGGGTCCAAATAGGGTTCTTTGCGGTTTGTCTATTCTCCCAAAGTAAGCTGCTCGACTGACAGTGTAGCTTGTTAAAACCATTAATCTTTATTTGCAGCTACCATATACATATTGGGACCGCTGCATGGGGTTGGAACTTCTACTCCCTCCAGATCTCGGTTACTCGGTCTTGTGCTATTACATCATTATTACATCAGCACCATGTGCTTCTGATGTTAACCCTTTACTCTACATCTCCCCACAAGTCTTTACCCTTATCATATTTGCATCCTCATGCATCTCCCCCAAAGTCTCAGACTTCATAGGGTTAGTCTCTGAGGTGCCTTGACTAATCGCCCTGATTTTGTTCTGAGATCGAGGATATTCAGTATTCTCCCTTCTGTTGATATGAGTGCCCTCTCCTGGGTAGCTGTAGAGCTTTGTCTTACTTCCTTTTCTTTCTCTTCAGGATCTGATTGATAAGCCCAAGTTTCTATTGGCTTTCTTTCCAAGGATATTAAGGTGCTGTGGTTTCTTCTTATGCTTCCCTGGTCTGTCTCTATCCTGTATGATCTAGATTGTGGAGTTCTTTCCATTATTGTGCCTTCTTTCTGTATGTCCTGTACCCATACTCTCTCCATACTTTAGCACTGGTTACTCACATGCCCTGTGCCTGTGGTTAAAGTTACAAGTCTGTTTGTTTCTCTGTTCTTTCTCACGCTGTTTTACCCTCTTAGGTCATTCAAAGTGATATTGGGTTTTTAAGTTTCTGTGTCACAGACGGAGTTGTGTTCTCAATCTCCTTCCCGTCAATAACTCAGATGGTGAGAAATCATTTTATAGTGACGAGATTCAGTAACTTTGTAATTTCAGTAATTTTGGAATAATTCATTAGCAAATTGTGGACCATCATCTGACACGATATTGTGTGGAATGCCATGAGTTGCATAAATTCTTTTCATTGTTTGGAAGACTGCTTCCACCATGACACTGTGCAATCTGTTTACTTCAATCCACCTTGAGTAGTAATCAATAAGGAATATTTTTCCCTTAAAATAGAATAACTCTGTTTCCAGATGCTCCCAAAGCCACGATGGAAAAGTAGAAGTTGACAGTGTTTCTATTGTTCTTGGCTGTTTACTCCACATGTAAGACAATTAGAAATCATTTCTTCTATAGAACGAGTAATGCCTGGTTACCAGGCTCACTGCTGGGCTCTTGCACGATATTTTTGCTATCCTGAAGTGACCTTGGTGAAGTCTTTGAAGAATATCAAGTCGAAGTGCTTAGGGTATGACTATTCTCTCGTTGAAGACTACAAAATTGTCAGTGACTATGAGGTGCTTGTGCTGTTTGAAGTATCGGTATTGTACTGGATATAGTCTCGCTATCCTTACAGACAATGTTCCCTTATCTGGAGAAACTCATCTTGCTGCTGTGTTTCTTTCATTTCCTGCAACATTTTTGCAGTAGCTGGTAATGGTTGAGTAATTAGGGAGGTATATGCTTCCACTTGCTCGATGGAAATGTAAATCCTCTTACTGGATTCCTTCTGATGGTATCTGCAACAGTATGTCTGCTGGTGTTTGATATTTTTCTTGAACGTACTCTGTTATGGAGGCATATCTCATTAACCTTAATCTGAACCGCAATTTCTTCCACGTTCAGAAGAGTGACTATTGGCTTATTGTCTGTTTCAATTTTAAATGAAAATCCTATCACTTAGTCAGAGAATTTTTTGCACGCCCAGGTTGCTGCTAACGCTTCTTTCGATTGCGGTGTATCTTTGGTCTGTTTCTAACAATGACCTTGAGGCATAGTAAACTGATGTATGCTTACCATCTCTGTGCACTTGGAATAATACTGCCCCCAGACCTGCTGACAATGAATCTGTTGCTATTATGGTCAGTAACTCTGGGTCATAATGTGCTAAAATTTCAGAGATTAAAAGTTGTTTAATCTTTTCGAAAGCATTTTGCTGGTCCACATTCCAGCTCTACTATTGACCTGGCCTCAACAGTGGTCTCAAAGGCTCATTGACCTCTTGCCAAATTTGGTAGGAACTTGACTACTTGGTTAACCTACCAAGGAATCTTCAAAGCTCAGCAATGTTCCTGGGTTGCGGGAATTCTCTGATCACTTTTGTTTTCTGTGGATCAGCTGTGATTCCAGTGGCTGGTACCATGTGACTCAGTTAGATCTGCATCCTGTAAGACTCTCAGGATCTCTAACTCTGTGGTCATGCTCTCCTCTCGTGGAGCCATGTACAAGCATGCTGCCCATATGGAATATTACTCCTTCCATACCTTCTAAGGTTTGAGACATTATTCTCTGGAAAATTTTTAGAGTGAACGCAATTCCAAAGGGAAATCTATTGAAACAATAACGGCCAAATGGCGTTATAAATGTGGTCAGCAATCTAGATTCTATGTTCATAGACAACTGCTGTTTGCATCCAATTTGGTGATGAGTAATCTTTGGTTAGTTTCGCAAGACTCTCATCCGAGGCCATTGGGTCAATCTCACGTTCCACTGATTTGTTTAGTCGAGTTAAATCCATGCCGATTTTTATAGAGACATTTGGCTTTGGGACTGCCACCATTCCTGAACACCATTTTGTTGGCATGGTGACTGGTGAAATAACTCCTTGCTGTCGCATGTTTTCAATTTCACCCCTGACTTTATCCAAGAGTGGGTGAGGGAATTTCCTCGGTGTAAAGAGGCAGATTGGTTTAGCATCAGTGCATAGGGTGATATGGTACTCAATCTTTAGTTTCCCTAGGCCTGTAAATAATTTTGGAATTCATTCTTTAATGTATTGCTATAATGCTCATCCACTTTATATATTAGCTTCAAATTTAAGCATGCCTTTCTGCTTAGTAGAGAGCATTCTTGATTTTATATGACACAGAGAGGTTCGAAGATTTCTTTATCTTTGTACTTCAACTTTGACATGAGTCAGCCTTTGACTTTCAATATTATCCGACCAGGACCCTGTAATTTAATAGATGAGGGTTGCATTGTAATCTGCTTGAGCCATTTTACCTCATCTGACAAGACAGAATCTCCTGCTCCTGTGTCTAGCTTAAACTCTGTGGAGTGTCCATCCACTTCGAGTTTAACACTCCAGTATTTATTTACAGTATCAGTTACCTCTCCTAGGAGGGTTACTTCCTTTGTTAGTGATTCTTCCACTTCTCATAGATGAATGCCATCATGTTTCGTCATGTGTTCAGGGTCTAGACAGGGGTTCTTTGGGGCTTTGGGCTATTCTCCCAAAATAAGCTGCTCAAGGCTGTAGTTTGTTAACACCATTACTTTATTTACAACTACCACATACATATCGGAACCTCTGCTCCCTCCAATCGCTGTTACTCAATCATGTGGACGAAGTAGCAGTAGATGACTATTTTGGAGAAAGTGACCACAATATATTTAGCATAATTATGGGAATGGATAATGATAGAAGAGGAGTAAAAGTTCTAAATTGGGGAAAGACAAATTTTACGAAGCTGAGAGGTGATCTGGTGAAAGTGGACTGGTTACAGCTACTTGAAGGGAAAACAGTGACAGATCAGTGGGAGTCTTTCAAAAAGGAGATTCTATGGGCACAGTGAAGACATGTCTCCACAATGAAAAAGGGCAGTACTGCCAAATCTAGAGTGCCTTGGTTATCTAGAAGCATACAAGGTAAGGTAAAGCAGAAAAAGAAAGCTTATGACAGTCACAAAAAAACCTTAATACTGCAGGGAGTCTAGAGGAATATACAAGGTACACGGATGATGTGAAAAAGGCAATTAGGAAAGCAAAGACTGGATGTGAAAAAATATTGGCAGGTAAAATCAAAGAAAACCCAAAGATGTTTTACCATTATATCAAGAGAATAACTAAGGAAAGAGTACAGCCTATCAGAGATCTACATGGTAACTTCTGTACTGATGCAGAAGATGTGGGCAGCGTTCTCAATGAGTACTTTGTCTCTGTCTTCACTAAGGAGAGGGATGATGCAGATATTCTAGTTAAAGAGGAGGAATGTGAAATATTAGATATGATAAGCATAGTGAGAGGTGAAGTACTGGAGGGACTGACATCCTCGAAGGTGGATAAATCACCAAGGCTGGATTGATTATATCCCAGGTTACTAAAGGAAGCCAAGGAGGAAATAGCGGATGCTCTGAGGATCATTTTTCAATTCTCACCAGATACAGGCAAGGTACCAGGGGTCTGGAGGTCTGCGAACATTGTACCGTTAGTTAAAAAGGGTGTGAGGGATAGGCCAAATAATTATAGGCTGGTTAGTCTGGCTTTGATAGTGGGCAAATTATTAGAATCAATTCTGAGAGACAGGATCAACTTAGAAAGGAATGGATTAATCAAAGATAGTCAGCATGGTTTTGTTAGGGGAAGGCTGTGTCTTATTTAGTTACTCAAATTTTCTGAGGATTGATGAGGGTAGTGCAGTGCATGTTGTCTGCATGGATTTTAGGAAGGTATTTGACAAGGTCCCACAAGGCAGACTGGTCAGAAAAGTAAAAGCCCATGGGATACCGGGGAATGTGGCGAGTTCATTTCAAAATTGGCTCAGTGACAGGAAACAAAGGGTAATGGTTGATTGATATTTTTGTGAATGGAAAACAGTTTCCAGTGGTGATCCACAGGGCTTGGTGTTGGAGTCCTTGCTGCTGTATATATTAATGATTTAGACTTAAATGTGGGAGGTATGATTGGGAAATTTGCAGCTTACACAAAAATTGTCTGTGTTGTTGATAGTGAAAAGCTGTTGTTTCCAGAATGATATCAATGGATGAGTGGGCGGAAAAGTGCAAATGAAATTCAATCCTGAGAAGTGTGAGGTAATGCATTCGGGAAGGGCAAATAAAGCTAGGGAATACTCAATAAACGGGAGGTTATTGGGAGGAGTAGAGGAAGTGAGAGACCTTGGAGTGCATGTCCACAGGTCACTGAAGGTAGCAGGACAGGTGGGCAAGGTGGTAAAGAAAGCATATGGAATGCTTTCCTTTATTGGACGAAGTATTGAATACAAAAGCAAGGATGTAATGATGGAACTGTATAAAACGCTGGTTAGGTCACAGCTGGAACTTTGTGTGCAGTTCTGGACACCGCATTACAGGAAGGACATAATTGCTCTGGAGAGAGAGTACAGAGGAGATTTACAAGAATGTTGCCGAGGCTTGAAAATTGCAGCTATGAGGAAAGATTGGATAGGCTGGGGTTGTTTTCCTTGGAACTGAGGAGGCTGAGGGGTGACCTGATTGAGGTGTACAAGATTATGAGGAGCTGAGATAGAGTAGACAGGGACGCCCTGTTTCCCCTAGTGGAGAGGTCAATTACCAAGGGGCACAGATATCAGGTGATTAGAAGGATTAGAGGGGAAATGAGGAAAAACTTCTTCACCCAGAGGGTGGTGGGTGTTTGAAATTTGCTGCCTAAGTTGGTGATGGAGGAAGAAACCCTCAACTCTTTTAAAAGTTACATGGATCAGCACCTGAAGTGCCATAATTTGCAAAGCTGCGGACCAGGTGCTGGAAGGTGGGTTTAGAATGGGCGGCTAGTTTTTAAAAAATCTTTTGGCTGGTGAAGACACGATGAGCTGAATAGCCTCTTTCTGTACCATATCTTTTCTATGGTTTTCTGTGATGTTAGATCATCATTCCATCAGCATCAGGTACTTCAGATGTTAACCCTTTACGAACAGCAGACCCTCCCTTCCACCCATGCCAAACATTGTGCCAGTACTGTCCACCCCCAGTGCTGGTCACTGCATAAGGTACAGGTCGCTGGGCCAGGGCAGACCTCAGACCACCACAGTGCAGGTCACTGTGCCGGTGCTGACCACACCCAGCGCAGGTCACTGTGCCAGTGCTGACCACTCCCAGCGCAGGTCACTGTGCTGGTGCTGACCACACCCCACCGCAGGTCACTGTGCCGGTGCTGACCAACCCCCAGTGCAGGTCACTGTGCTGGTACTGACCATTCCCAGCGCAGGTCAATGTGCTGGTGCAGACCACTCCCAGCGCAGGTCACCGTGCCGGTGCTGACCACTCCCAGAGCAGGTCACTGTGCCGGTGCTGACCATCTCCCAGCGCAGGTCACTGTGCCGGAGCTGACCATCCCCCAGCGCAGGTCACTGTGCCGGTGCTGACCATCCCCCAGCACAGGTCACTGTGCCGGTGCTGACCATCCCCCAGCGCAGGTCACTCTGCTGGTGCTGACCATTCCCAGCGCAGGTCAATGTGCTGGTGCTGACCATTCCCAGCGCAGGTCACTGTGCCGGTGCTGACAATCCCCCAGCGCAGGTCACTGTGCCGGTGCTGACCATCCCCCAGCGCAGGTCACTCTGCTGGTGCTGACCATTCCCAGCGCAGGTCAATGTGCTGGTGCTGACCATTCCCAGTGCAGGTCACTGTGCCGGTGCTGACAATCCCCCAGCGCAGGTCACTGTGCCGGTGCTGACTATCCCCCAGCGCAGGTCACTGTGCCGGTGCTGACTATCCCCCAGCGCAGGTCACTGTGCCGGTGCTGACTATCCCCCAGCGCAGGTCACTGTGCCGGTGCTGACTATCCCCCAGCGCAGGTCACTGTGCCGGTGCTGACTATCCCCCAGCGCAGGTCACTGTGCCGGTGCTGACCACCCCACAATGCAGGTCACTGTGCCGGTGCTGACCATTCACAGCGCAGGTCAATGTGCCGGTGCTGACCACTCCCAGTGCAGATCAATGTGCCGGTGCTGACCACACCCAGCGCAGGTCACCGTGCCGGTGCTGACCACACCCAGCGCAGGTCACTGTGCCGGTGCTGACCATCCCCCAGCGCTGGCCATCCCCCAGCGCAGGTCACTGTGCCGGTGCTGACCATCCCCCAACGCAGGACACTGTGCCGGTGCTGACCATCACCCAGTGCAGGTCACTATGCCGGTGCTGATCATCCCCCATTACAGGTCACGGTGTGGGTGCTGATCATCCCCCAGTACAGGTCACGGTGCCAGTGCTGACCACCCCCCAGTACAGGTCACGGTGCCAGTGCTGACCACACCCCCAGTACAGGTCAGGGTGCCAGTGCTGACCATCCCCCCATCCCCCCAGTACAGGTCACGGTGCCGGTGCTGACCATCCCCCCAGTACAGGTCACGGTGCTGATGCTGACCATCCCTCCAGGACAGGTCATGGTGCCAGTGCTGACCGCCCCCCCAGTACAGGTCACAGTGCCGGTACTGACCACCCCCCCAGTACAGGTCAGGGTGCCTGTGCTGACCATCCCCCCATTACAGGTCACGGTGTGGGTGCTGACCACCCGCCAGTACAGGTCACTGTGCCAGTGCTGACCACCCATCCATCCCCCCAGTACAGGTCAGGGTGCCAGTGCTGACCACCCCCGAGTTCAGGTCACGGTGCTGACCACCCCCCAGCGCAGGTCACGGCGCCGGTGCAGACAACCCCCCAGTACAGGTCACGGTGCCAGTGCTGACCACCCCCGAGTTCAGGTCACGGTGCTGACCACACCCCAGCGCAGGTCACGGCGCCGGTGCAGACAACCCCCCAGTACAGGTCACGGTGCCGGTACTGACCATCCCCCCAGTACAGGTCACGGTGCCAGTGCTGACCATCCCCCCAGTACAGGTCACGGTGCCGGTGCTGACCGTCCCCCCAGTACAGGTCACGGTGCCAGTGCTGACCATCCCCCCAGTACAGGTCACTGTGACGGTGCTGACCATCCCCCACAGTACAGGTCCCAGTGCCAGTGCTGACCAACCCCCACAGTACAGGTCACTGTGCCAGTGCTGACCAACCCCCACAGTACAGGTCCCAGTGCCAGTGCTGACCAACCCCCACAGTACAGGTCACTGTGCCAGTGCTGACCAACCCCCACAGTACAGGTCACTGTGCCAGTGCTGACCATCCACCCATCCCAGGTCACGGTGCCGGTTCTGACCATCCCCCCAGTAAGGGTCACGGTGCCAGTGCTGACCAACCCCCCCAAGTACAGGTCACAGTGCCAGTGCTGACCATCCCCCAATCCCCCCAGTACAGTTCATGATGCCGGGGCTGACCACCCCCCAGTACAGGTCACGGTACCGGTGCTGACCAACCCTGAGTACAGGTCACGGTGCCGGTGCTGACCACCCACCAAGTACAGTTCACGGTGCCGGTGCTGACCACCCCTCAGTACAGGACACTCTGCCGGTGCTGACCACCCCCCAGTACTGGTCACGGTGCCGGTGCTGACACCCCCCCCAGTACAGGTCACGGTGCCGGTGCTGACCACCCCCTATCCCCCCAGTACAGGTCACTGTGCCGGTGCTGACCACCCCCAATACAGGTCACGGTGCCGGTGCTGACCACCCCCCCAGTACAGGTCACTGTGCCGGTGCTGACCACCCACACATCTCCCCAGTACAGGTCACGGTGCCGGTGCTGACCATCGTCCCCCTCCCCCTCAAAGTACAGGTCACGGTGCCTGTGCTGACCACCCCCAATACAGGTCACGGCGCCGGTGCTGACCACCCCCAATACAGGTCACGGTGCCGGTGCTGACCACCCCCCCAGTACAGGTCACTGTGCCGGTGCTGACCACCCACACATCTCCCCAGTACAGGTCACGGTGCCGGTGCTGACCATCGTCCCCCTCCCCCTCAAAGTACAGGTCACGGTGCCTGTGCTGACCACCCCCAATACAGGTCACGGCGCCAGTGCTGACCACCCCCCAGTACAGGTCACGGCGCCAGTGCTGACCACCCCCCAGCGCAGGTCACGGCGCCAGTGCTGACCACCCCCCCAGCGCAGGTTACGGTGCCGGTGCTGACCACCCACCCAGTACAGGTCAGGGTGCCAGTGCTGACCACCCCCCAGTACAGGTCACGGTGCTGACCATCCCCGCAGGAGAGGTCACGGTGCCGGTGCTGACCACCCCCTAGTACAGGTCACGGTGCCGGTGCTGACCACCCCCCTCAGTACAGGTCATGGCGCCGGTGCTGACCACCCCCCCAGTACAGGTCACGGCGCCGGTGCTGACCACCCCCCAGTACAAGTCACGGTGCCATTGCTGACCACCCCCCAGTACAGGTCACTGTGCCGGTACTGACCACCCGCCCCCCCCCCCCTCCCAGTAAAGGTCACGGTGCCGGTGCGGACCACCCCTCCAGTACAGGTCACGGCGCCGGTGCTGACCACCCCCCAGCGCAGGTCACGGTGCCGGTGCGGACCACCCCCCCAGTACAGGTCACGGCGCCGGTGCTGACCACCCCCCAGCGCAGGTCACGGTGACGGTACTGACCACCCCCCGGCGCAGGTTACGGTGCCGGTTCTGACCATCCCCCCAGTACATGTCACAGTGCCGGTGCTGACCATACCCAATCCCCCCAGTACAGGTCATGGTGCCGGTGCTGACCACCCACCAGTACAGGTCGCGGTGCCGGTGCTGACCACCCACCAGTACAGGTCGCGGTGCCGGTGCTGACCATTCTCCCAGTACAGGTCACGGTGCCGGTGCTGACCATCCCCCAGTACAGGTCACAGTGCCGGTATTGACGATCTCCCCAGTACAAGTCACGGTGCCGGTGCTGACCATCCCCCAGTACAGGTCACTGTGCCGGAGCTGACCACCCCCCAATACATGTCACGGTGCCGGTGCTGACCACCCCCCCAGTACAGGTCACTGTGCCAGTGCTGACCACCCACACATCTCCCCAGTACAGATCACGGTGCCGGTGCTGACCATCCCCCCAGTACAGGTCACGGTGCCGGTGCTCACCATCCCCCCAGGACAGGTTACGTTGCCGATGCTGACCAACCTCCAGTACAGGTCACGGTGCCGGTGCTGACCACCCCCCAATACAGGTCACTGTGCCGGTGCTGACCACACCCCCAGTACAGGTCACTGTGCCGGTGCTGACCACACCCCCAGTACAGGTCACTGTGCCGGTGCTGACCACCCCCCCAATACAGGTCACTGTGCGGGTGCTGACCATCCCCCCAGTACAGGTCACGGTGCCGGTGCTGACCACACCCCCAGTACAGGTCACTGTGCCAGTGCTGACCACCCATCCATCCCCCCAATACAGGTCACGGTGCCGGTGTTGACCATCCCCCCAGTACAGGTCACGGTGCCGGTGTTGACCATCATCCCAGTACAGGTCACTGTGCCGGTTCTGACCATCCCCCCAATACAAGTCACGGTGCCGGTGCTGACCACCCCTGCAATACAGGTCACTGTGCTGGTGCTGACCACTCCCCATCCCCCCAGTACAGGTCACGGTGCCCGTACTGACAACCCCCCAGTGCAGGTCACGGTGCCGGTGCTGACCACACCCTATCGCAGGTTTATGGTGCCGGTGCTGACCACCCCCCCAGTACAGGTCAGGATGCCAGTGCTGACCACCCCCCAGTACAGGTCACAGTGCTGACCATCCCCCCAGGAGAGGTCACGGTGCCGGTGCTGACCACCCCCCAGTACAGGTTACGGTGCCGGTGCGGACCACCCCCCCAGTACAGGTCACGGCGCCGGTGCTGACCACCCCCCAGCGCAGGTCACGGTGCCGGTACTGACCACCCCCCAGCGCAGGTTACGGTGCCGGTTCTGACCATCCCCCCAGTACAGGTCACGGTGCCGGTGCTGACCATACCCAAAGTACAGGTCACTGTGCCAGTGCTGACCACCCATCCATCCCCCAAGTACAGATCACGGTGCCGGTGCTGACCATTCCCCCCAGTACAGGTCACTGTGCTGGTGCTGACCATCCCCCCATCCCCCCAGTACAGGTCACTGTGCTGGTGCTGACCATCCCCCCATCCCCCCAGTACAGGTCACAGTGCCGGTGCTCACCATCCCCCCAGGACAGGTCACGTTGCTAATGCTGACCAACCTCCAGTACAGGTCACGGTGCAGGTGCTGCCCACCCCCCCAGTACAGGTCACAGTGCCGGTACTGACCATCCCCCCAGTACAGGTCACGGTGCCGGTGCTGACCCCCCCCCAGTACAGGTCACGGTGCCAGTGCCGACCATCCCCCCAATACAGGTCACGGTGCCGGTGCTGACCATCCCCCCAGTACAGGTCACGGTGCCGGTGCTGACCATCCCCCCTAGTACAGGTCACGGTGCCGGTATTGACCATCCCCCCATCCCCCCAATACAGGTCACGGTGCCGTTGCTGACCACTCCCCCAGTACAGGTCACGGTGCCGGTGCTGACCATCCCCCCAGTACAGGTCACTGTGCCGGTGCTGACCACACCCCAGCGCAGGTTACAGTGCCGGTGCTGACCATCCACCCAGTACAGGTCATGGTGCCGGTGCTGACCATCCTCCCAGTACAGGTCACTGTGCCGGTGCTGACCATCCCCCCATACCCCCAGTACAGGTCACTGTGCCGGTGCTGACCACCCCCCAATACAGGTCACGGTGCCGGTGCTGACCACCCCCCAATACAGGTCACGGTGCCGGTGCTGACCATCCCCCCATTCCCCCAGTACAGGTCACTGTGCCGGTGCTGACCACCCACCCAGTACAGGTCACTGTGCCAATGCTGACCAACCATCCATCCCCCCAATACAGGTCACTGTGCCAGTGCTGACCAACCATCCATCCCCCCAGTACAGGTCACGGTGCCGGTGCTGACCATCATCCCAGTACAGGTCACGGTGATGGTGCTGACCACCCCCCAGCGCAGGTCACGGTGCCGGTACTGACCACCCCCCAGTGCAGGTCACGGTGCCGGTGCTGAGCACACCCCAGCGCAGGTTACGGTGCCGGTGCTGACCACCCCCCCCAGTACAGGTCAGGGTGCCAGTGCTGACCACCCCCCAGTACAGGTCACGGTGCTGACCATCCCCCCCAGGAGAGTTCATGATGCCGGAGCTGACCACCCCCAGTACAGGTCACGGTACCGGTGCTGACCAACCCTGAGTACAGGTCACTGTGCCGGTGCTGACCACCCACCAAGTACAGTTCATGGTGCCGGTGCTGACCACCCCTCAGTACAGGTCACTCTGCCGGTGCTGACCACCCCCCAGTACTGGTCACGGTGCCGGTGCTGACACCCCCCCCAGTACAGGTCACGGTGCCGGTGCTGACCACCCCCTATCCCCCCAGTACAGGTCACTGTGCCGGTGCTGACCACCCCCAATACAGGTCACGGTGCCAGTGCTGACCACCCCCCCAGTACAGGTCACTGTGCCGGTGCTGACCACCCACACATCTCCCCAGTACAGGTCACGGTGCCGGTGCTGACCATCGTCTCCCTCCCCCTCAAAGTACAGGTCACGGTGCCTGTGCTGACCACCCCCAATACAGGTCACGGTGCCGGTGCTGACCATCGTCTCCCTCCCCCTCAAAGTACAGGTCACGGTGCCTGTGCTGACCACCCCCCAGTACAGGTCACAGTGCCGGTGCTGACCATCCCCCCAGTACAGGTTACGGTGCCGGTGCTGACCACCCCCCCAGTACAGGTCACTGTGCCGGTGCTGACCATCCCCCCAGTACAGGTTACGGTGCCGGTGCTGACCATCCCCCCAGTACAGGTCACGGTGCCGGTGCTGACCATCCCCCATTCCCCCAGTACAGGTCACTGTGCCGGTGCTGACCACACCCCCAGTACAGGTCACTGTGCCAGTGCTGACCACCATCCATCCCCCCAATACAGGTCACGGTGCCGGTGCTGACCATCCCCCCAGTACAGGTCACTGTGCCAGTGCTGACCACTCCTCCAATACAGGTCACGGTGCCGGTGTTGACCATCATCCCAGTACAGGTCACTGTGCCGGTTCTGACCATCCCCCCAATACAAGTCACAGTGCCGGTGCTGACCACCCCTCCAATACAGGTCACTGTGCTGGTGCTGACCACTCCCCATCCCCCCAGTACAGGTCACGGTGCCCGTACTGACCACCCCCCAGCGCAGGTCACGGTGCCGGTGCTGACCACCCCCCAGCGCAGGTCACGGTGCCGGTGCTGACCACACCCTATCGCAGGTTTATGGTGCCGGTGCTGACCACCCCCCCAGTACAGGTCAGGATGCCAGTGCTGACCACCCCCCAGTACAGGTCACAGTGCTGACCATCCCCCCAGGAGAGGTCACGGTGCCGGTGCTGACCACCCCCCAGTACAGGTTACGGTGCCGGTGCGGACCACCCCCCCAGTACAGGTCACGGCGCCGGTGCTGACCACCCCCCAGCGCAGGTCACGGTGCCGGTACTGACCACCCCCCAGCGCAGGTTACGGTGCCGGTTCTGACCATCCCCCCAGTACATGTCACGGTGCCGGTGCTGACCATACCCAAAGTACAGGTCACTGTGCCAGTGCTGACCACCCATCCATCCCCCAAGTACAGATCACGGTGCCGGTGCTGACCATTCCCCCCAGTACAGGTCACTGTGCTGGTGCTGACCATCCCCCCAGAACAGGTCACGTTGCTAATGCTGACCACCCCCCCATCCCCCCAGTACAGGTCACAGTGCCGGTGCTCACCATCCCCCCAGGACAGGTTACGTTGCTAATGCTGACCAACCTCCAGTACAGGTCACGGTGCAGGTGCTGCCCACCCCCCCAGTACAGGTCACAGTGCCGGTACTGACCATCCCCCCAGTACAGGTCACGGTGCCGGTGCCGACCATCCCCCCAGTACAGGTCACGGTGCCAGTGCCGACCATCCCCCCAGTACAGGTCACGGTGCCAGTGCTGACCATCCCCCCAGTACAGGTCACGGTGCCAGTGCTGACCATCCCCCCAGTACAGGTCACAGTGCCGGTACTGACCATCCCCCCAGTACAGGTCACGGTGCCAGTGCTGACCATCCCCCCAGTACAGGTCACGGTGCCAGTGCTGACCATCCCCCCAATACAGGTCACGGTGCCGGTGCTGACCATCCCCCCCAGTACAGGTCACGGTGCCGGTGCTGACCATCCCCCCCAGTACAGGTCACGGTGCCGGTGCTGACCATCCCCCCCAATACAGGTCACGGTGCCGGTATTGACCATCCCCCCAGTACAGGTCACTGTGCCGGTGCTGACCACACCCCAGCGCAGGTTACAGTGCCAGTGCTGACCATCCACCCAGTACAGGTCATGGTGCCGGTGCTGACCAGCCTCCCAGTACAGGTCACTGTGCCGGTGCTGACCACCCCCCAATACAGGTCACGGTGCCGGTGCTGACCACCCCCCAATACAGGTCACGATGCCGGTGCTGACCATCCCCCCATTCCCCCAGTACAGGTCACTGTGCCGGTGCTGACCACCCACCCAGTACAGGTCACTGTGCCAGTGCTGACCAACCATCCATCCCCCCAATACAGGTCACGGTGCCGGTGCTGACCATCATCCCAGTACAGGTCACGGTGATGGTGCTGACCACCCCCCAGCGCAGATCACGGTGCCGGTACTGACCACCCCCCAGTGCAGGTCACAGTGCCGGTACTGACCACCCCCCAGTGCAGGTCACGGTGCCGGTGCTGAGCACACCCCAGCGCAGGTTACGGTGCCGGTGCTGACCACCCCCCCCCAGTACAGGTCAGGGTGCCAGTGCTGACCACCCCCCAGTACAGGTCACGGTGCTGACCATCCCCCCCAGGAGAGGTCACGGTGCCGGTGCTGACCACCCCCTAGTACAGGTCACGGTGCTGGTGCTGACCACCCCCCCAGTACAGGTCACGGCACCGGTTCTGACCACCGCCCTGCGCAGGTCATGGTGCCAGTGCTGACCACCCCCCAGTACAGGTCACGGTGCCGGTACTGACCACACCCCAGCGCAGGTCACGGTGCCGGTGCTGACCACAACTCAGCGCAGTTTACGGTGCCGGTGCTGACCACCCCCCCAGTACAGGTCAGGGTGCCAGTGCTGACCACCCCCAGTACAGGTCACGGTGCTGACCATCCCCCCAGGAGAGGTCACGGTGCCGGTGCTGACCACTCCCTAGTACAGGTCACGGTGCCAGTGCTGACCACCTCCCCAGTACAAGTCACGGCGCCGGTGCTGACCACCCCCCAGGACAGGTCAGGGTGCCAGCGCTGACCGCCCCCCAGTACAGGTCAGGGTGCCATTGCTGACCGCCCCCCAGTACAGGTCACGGTGCCGGTGCTGACCATCCCCCCATTCCCCAAGTACAGGTCACTGTGCCGGTGCTGACCACCCCCCCAGTACAGGTCACTGTGCCAGTGCTGACCACCCATCTATCCCCCCAATACAGGTCACGGTGCCAGTGCTGACCATCCCCTCAGTACAGGTCACGGTGCCGGTGCTGACCACCACCCCAATACAGGTCACGGCGCCGGTGCTGACCACCTCCCCAGTACAAGTCACGGCGCCGGTGCTGACCACCCCCCAGTACAGGTCAGGGTGCCATTGCTGACCATCCCCCAGTACAGGTCACTGTGCCGGTGCTGACCATCCCCCAATCCCCCCAGTACAGGTCATGGTGCCGGTGCTGACCACCCGCCAGTACAGGTCACGGTGCCGGTGCTGACCACCCATCCATCCCCCCAATACAGGTCATAGTGCCGGTGCTGACCACCCCCCAGTACAGGTCACTGTGCCGGTACTGACCAACCACCCCCCCAGTATAGGTCAAGGTGCCGATGCTGACCACCCCACAGTACAGGTTACGGTGCCGGTTCTGACCATCCCCCCAGTACAGGTCACGGTGCCGGTGCTGACCACCCCCCAGTACAGGTCACGGTGCCAGTGCTGACCATTCTCCCAGTGCAGGTCATGGTGCCGGTGCTGACCATCCACCAATCCCGCCAGTACATGTCATGGTGCCATTGCTGACCACCCCCCAGTACAGGTCACTGTGCCGGTGCTGACCACACCCCAGTACAGGTCACGGTGCCGGTGCTGACCATCCCCCAATCCCCCCAGTACATGTCATGGTGCCATTGCTGACCACCCCCCAGTACAGGTCACTGTGCCGGTGGTAACCATCTCCCCCTACAGGTCACGGTGCCAGTGCTGACCATCCCCCCATTCCACAAGTACAGGTCACTGTGCCGGTGCTGACCACCCATCTATCCCCCCAATACAGGTCACGGTGCCGGTGCTGACCATCCCCCCAGTACAGGTCACGGTGACAGTGCTGACCACCCATCTATCCCCCCAATACAGGTCACGGTGCCGGTGCTGACCATTCCCCCATCCCAGGTCACTGTGCCGATGCTGACCACTCCCAGTACAGGTCACGGTGCCGGAGCTGACCATCCCCCCAGTATGGGTCACAGTGCCAGTATTGACCAACCCCCAAAGTACAGGTCACGGTGCCGGTGCTGACCACTCCCAGTACAGGTCACAGTGCCAGTGCTGACCAACCCCCAATCCCCCCAGTACAGTTCATGGTGCCAGGGCTGACCACCCCCCAGTACAGGTCACGGTGCTGACCACCCTGCAGCGCAGGTCACGGTGCCGGTGCTGACCACCCGCCAGTACAGGTCACGGAACCGGTGCTGACCATTCTCCGAGGACAGGTCACAGTGCCGGTACTGACCCACCCCCCCCAGTACAAGTCACGGTGCCATTGCTGACCACCCCCCCCAGTACAGGTCACGGTGCCGATGCTGACCACCCCCCAGTACAAGTCACGGTGCCATTGCTGACCACCCCCCCCAGTACAGGTCACGGTGCCAGTGCTGACCACCCCCCCAGTACAGGTCACGGTGCCATTGCTGACCACCCCCCAGTACAGGTCACGGTGCCGGTGCTGACCACCCACCCAGTACAGTTCACGGCGCCGGTGCTGACCACCCCCCCAGTACAGGTCACTGTGCCAGTGCTGACCACTCGCAGTACAGGTCACGGTGCCGATGCTGACCACTCCCAGTACGGGTCACGGTGCCAATGCTGACCAACCCCCAATCCCCCCTGTACAGTTCATGATACCAGGGCTGACCACCCCCCCAGTACAGGTCACGGTGCCGGGGCTGACCACCCACCCAGGACAGTTCACGGCGCCGGTGCTGACCATCCCTCAGTACAGGTCACGGTGCCGGTGCCGACCATCCCCCCAGTACAGGTCACGGTGCCAGTGCCGACCATCCCCCCAGTACAGGTCACGGTGCCAGTGCTGACCATCCCCCCAGTACAGGTCACGGTGCCAGTGCTGACCATCCCCCCAGTACAGGTCACAGTGCCGGTACTGACCATCCCCCCAGTACAGGTCACGGTGCCAGTGCTGACCATCCCCCCAGTACAGGTCACGGTGCCAGTGCTGACCATCCCCCCAATACAGGTCACGGTGCCGGTGCTGACCATCCCCCCCAGTACAGGTCACGGTGCCGGTGCTGACCATCCCCCCCAGTACAGGTCACGGTGCCGGTGCTGACCATCCCCCCCAATACAGGTCACGGTGCCGGTATTGACCATCCCCCCAGTACAGGTCACTGTGCCGGTGCTGACCACACCCCAGCGCAGGTTACAGTGCCAGTGCTGACCATCCACCCAGTACAGGTCATGGTGCCGGTGCTGACCAGCCTCCCAGTACAGGTCACTGTGCCGGTGCTGACCACCCCCCAATACAGGTCACGGTGCCGGTGCTGACCACCCCCCAATACAGGTCACGATGCCGGTGCTGACCATCCCCCCATTCCCCCAGTACAGGTCACTGTGCCGGTGCTGACCACCCACCCAGTACAGGTCACTGTGCCAGTGCTGACCAACCATCCATCCCCCCAATACAGGTCACGGTGCCGGTGCTGACCATCATCCCAGTACAGGTCACGGTGATGGTGCTGACCACCCCCCAGCGCAGATCACGGTGCCGGTACTGACCACCCCCCAGTGCAGGTCACAGTGCCGGTACTGACCACCCCCCAGTGCAGGTCACGGTGCCGGTGCTGAGCACACCCCAGCGCAGGTTACGGTGCCGGTGCTGACCACCCCCCCCCAGTACAGGTCAGGGTGCCAGTGCTGACCACCCCCCAGTACAGGTCACGGTGCTGACCATCCCCCCCAGGAGAGGTCACGGTGCCGATGCTGACCACCCCCTAGTACAGGTCACGGTGCTGGTGCTGACCACCCCCCCAGTACAGGTCACGGCACCGGTTCTGACCACCGCCCTGCGCAGGTCATGGTGCCAGTGCTGACCACCCCCCAGTACAGGTCACGGTGCCGGTACTGACCACACCCCAGCGCAGGTCACGGTGCCGGTGCTGACCACAACTCAGCGCAGTTTACGGTGCCGGTGCTGACCACCCCCCCCCAGTACAGGTCAGGGTGCCAGTGCTGACCACCCCCAGTACAGGTCACGGTGCTGACCATCCCCCCAGGAGAGGTCACGGTGCCGGTGCTGACCACTCCCTAGTACAGGTCACGGTGCCAGTGCTGACCACCTCCCCAGTACAAGTCACGGCGCCGGTGCTGACCACCCCCCAGTACAGGTCAGGGTGCCAGCGCTGACCGCCCCCCAGTACAGGTCAGGGTGCCATTGCTGACCGCCCCCCAGTACAGGTCACGGTGCCGGTGCTGACCATCCCCCCATTCCCCAAGTACAGGTCACTGTGCCGGTGCTGACCACCCCCCCAGTACAGGTCACTGTGCCAGTGCTGACCACCCATCTATCCCCCCAATACAGGTCACGGTGCCAGTGCTGACCATCCCCTCAGTACAGGTCACGGTGCCGGTGCTGACCACCACCCCAATACAGGTCACGGCGCCGGTGCTGACCACCTCCCCAGTACAAGTCACGGCGCCGGTGCTGACCACCCCCCAGTACAGGTCAGGGTGCCATTGCTGACCATCCCCCAGTACAGGTCACTGTGCCGGTGCTGACCATCCCCCAATCCCCCCAGTACAGGTCATGGTGCCGGTGCTGACCACCCGCCAGTACAGGTCACGGTGCCGGTGCTGACCACCCATCCATCCCCCCAATACAGGTCATAGTGCCGGTGCTGACCACCCCCCAGTACAGGTCACTGTGCCGGTACTGACCAACCACCCCCCCAGTATAGGTCAAGGTGCCGATGCTGACCACCCCACAGTACAGGTTACGGTGCCGGTTCTGACCATCCCCCCAGTACAGGTCACGGTGCCGGTGCTGACCACCCCCCAGTACAGGTCACGGTGCCAGTGCTGACCATTCTCCCAGTGCAGGTCATGGTGCCGGTGCTGACCATCCACCAATCCCGCCAGTACATGTCATGGTGCCATTGCTGACCACCCCCCAGTACAGGTCACTGTGCCGGTGCTGACCACACCCCAGTACAGGTCACGGTGCCGGTGCTGACCATCCCCCAATCCCCCCAGTACATGTCATGGTGCCATTGCTGACCACCCCCCAGTACAGGTCACTGTGCCGGTGGTAACCATCTCCCCCTACAGGTCACGGTGCCAGTGCTGACCATCCCCCCATTCCACAAGTACAGGTCACTGTGCCGGTGCTGACCACCCATCTATCCCCCCAATACAGGTCACGGTGCCGGTGCTGACCATCCCCCCAGTACAGGTCACGGTGACAGTGCTGACCACCCATCTATCCCCCCAATACAGGTCACGGTGCCGGTGCTGACCATTCCCCCATCCCAGGTCACTGTGCCGATGCTGACCACTCCCAGTACAGGTCACGGTGCCGGAGCTGACCATCCCCCCAGTATGGGTCACAGTGCCAGTATTGACCAACCCCCAAAGTACAGGTCACGGTGCCGGTGCTGACCACTCCCAGTACAGGTCACAGTGCCAGTGCTGACCAACCCCCAATCCCCCCAGTACAGTTCATGGTGCCAGGGCTGACCACCCCCCAGTACAGGTCACGGTGCTGACCACCCTGCAGCGCAGGTCACGGTGCCGGTGCTGACCACCCGCCAGTACAGGTCACGGAACCGGTGCTGACCATTCTCCGAGGACAGGTCACAGTGCCGGTACTGACCCACCCCCCCCCAGTACAAGTCACGGTGCCATTGCTGACCACCCCCCCCCAGTACAGGTCACGGTGCCGATGCTGACCACCCCCCAGTACAAGTCACGGTGCCATTGCTGACCACCCCCCCCAGTACAGGTCACGGTGCCAGTGCTGACCACCCCCCAGTACAGGTCACGGTGCCATTGCTGACCACCCCCCAGTACAGGTCACGGTGCCGGTGCTGACCACCCACCCAGTACAGTTCACGGCGCCGGTGCTGACCACCCCCCCAGTACAGGTCACTGTGCCAGTGCTGACCACTCGCAGTACAGGTCACGGTGCCGATGCTGACCACTCCCAGTACGGGTCACGGTGCCAATGCTGACCAACCCCCAATCCCCCCTGTACAGTTCATGATACCAGGGCTGACCACCCCCCAGTACAGGTCACGGTGCCGGGGCTGACCACCCACCCAGGACAGTTCACGGCGCCGGTGCTGACCATCCCTCAGTACAGGTCACTGTGCCGGTGCTGACCATCCCCCAGTACAGGTCACGGTGCCGGTACTGACAATCCCCCCCAGTACAGGTCACGGTGCTGGTGCTGACCATCCCCCCATCCGGCCAGTACAGGTCACGGTGCCGGTGCTGACCATCCCCCCAGTACAGGTCACGGTGCCGGTACTGACAATCCCCCCAGTACAGGTCACGGTGCCGGTGCTGACCATCCCTCCAGGACAGGTCACTGTGCCGGTGCTGACCATCCCCCCATACCCCCAGTACAGGTCACTGTGCCGGTGCTGACCACCCCCCAATACAGGTCACGGTGCTGGTGCTGACCACACCCCCAGTACAGGTCACGGTGCCGGTGCTGACCATCCCCCCATTACCCCAGTACAGATCACTGTGCCGGTGCTGACCACACCCCCAGTAAAGGTCACCGTGCCAGTGCTGACCAACCATCCATCCCCCCAATACAGGTCACGATGCCGGTGCTGACCATCCCCCCAGTACAGGTCACGGTGCCGGTGCTGACCATCACCCCAGTACAGGTCACGGTGACGGTGCTCACCACCCCCGAGCGCAGGTCACGGTGCCGGTACTGACCACCCCCCAGCGCAGGTAACAGTGCCGGTGCTGACCACACCCCAGCGCAGGTTACGGTGCCGGTACTGACCACCCCCCCAGTACAGGTCAGGATGCCAGTGCTGACCACCCCCCAGTACAGGTCACGGTGCTGACCATCCCCCCAGTACAGGTCACGGTGCTGACCATCCCCCAGGAGAGGTCACGGTGCCGGTGCTGACCAACCCCTAGTACAGGTCAGGTGCCGGTGCTGACCACCCCCTAGTACAGGTCATGGTGCCGGTGCTGACTACCCCCCAGTACAGGTCACGGCGCCGGTGCTGACCACCCCCCAGTACAGGTCACGGTGCTGACCCCCACCCCCCCCAGTACAGGTTAGGGCGCCGGTGCTGACCACCCCCCAGTACAGGTCACGGTGCTGACCCCCACCCCCCCCAGTACAGGTCACGGTGTCGGTGCTGACCACCCCATAGTACAGGTCACGGCGCCGGTGCTGACCACCCCCCAGTACAGGTCACGGTGCTGACCCCCACCCCCCCAGTACAGGTTAGGGCGCCGGTGCTGACCACCCCCCAGTACAGGTCACGGTGCTGACCCCCACCCCCCCCAGTACAGGTCACGGTGCTGACCCCCACCCCCCCCAGTACAGGTCACAGCGCCGGTGCTGACCACCCCCCAGTACAGGTCACGGTGCCATTGCTGACCACCCCCCAGTACAGGTCACGGTGTCGGTGCTGACCATCCCCCAATACAGGTCACGGTGGCGGTGCTGACCACCCCCCAATACAGGTCACGGTGGCGGTGCTGACCACCCCCCAATACAGGTCACGGTGGCGGTGCTGACCACCCCCCAATACAGGTCACGGTGGCGGTGCTGACCACCCCCCAATACAGGTCACGGTGCCGGTGCTGACCCCCACCCCCCCCAGTACAGGTCACGGTGCCGGTGCTGACCCCCACCCCCCCCAGTACAGGTCACGGTGTCGGTGCTGACCGCCCCCCAGTACAAGTCACGGCGCCGGTGCTGACCCCCATCCCCCCCAGTACAGGTCACGGTGTCGGTGCTGACCACCCCCCAGTACAGGTCACGGTGCCGGTGCTGACCCCCACCCCCCCCAGTACAGGTCACGGTGCCGGTGCTGACCCCCACCCCCCCCAGTACAGGTCACGGCGCCGGTGCTGACTACCCCCCAGTACAGGTCACGGCGCCGGTGCTGACCCCCACCCCCCCCAGTACAGGTCACGGCGCCGGTGCTGACCGCCCCTCCCCCCCAGTACAGGTCACGGTGTCGGTGCTGACCACCCCCCAGTACAAGTCACGGCGCCGGTGCTGACCGCCCCTCCCTCCCAGTACAAGTCACGGCGCCGGTGCTGACTACCCCCCAGTACAGGTCACGGCGCCGGTGCGGGCCCAAGGCCCCGGCCTCACCTCAATGATTCCCCCGGTGAACAGGGCGCTGTGCACGGTCCCCGGGACCACAGCCGCCGCCCGGACGCTGCCGTTCCCGTTGCGAATTTTCCAGTGGTTTCCCCGCAAACTGTGAATTTCCGCCCGGGGACCGGGCCTGGCCTCCGCCCGCAGACAGGCCGCCAGCAGCAGCAAGGACACGGACAGGGAGCCGGCCCGAGGGGGACCAGGTACCGCCGCCATCGCCATCGCCTCAGTCCCGTGACCCCTGACCCGGACCGGCCGGACCCGGCACCCGCGCCTGCGCACGCACTGCCTGCCCGGGAGCGGGGAAATCACAAGCTCCAGCTTCCTTCATCCTCCCACTTCAGCAGCCAGGAGGACATTGACTGGCACAGCAGGGCTGAAAGGGGCCGAATGGCCTCCCGCATTCACTCGCTGCCCCGGTCCCCACTATTAGTACGGTGTAAGGGCCTGGCACATACGGGGTTAATGTGGGGCTGGGTACTGTGCCCCGCCCACTGTGAGGTATGAGAGCACATGACCCACACCTCAGGGGTGAGTTTACCATTGGACAGAGCGGTGTGTACCAGCCAGCATGGAGACAGCTCCTTAGTTGAATCCTTTACTGTATTTATGTACAGTTAACTTTTAAAAATTCATTCACAGGATGTGGGCTTCGCTGGCTGGGCCAGCCGTTTATTGCCCATCCCTAACTGCCCTTGAGAAGGTGGTGGTGAGCTGCCTCCTTGAGCCGCTGCAGTCCCTGTGGTGTAGGTACACCCACGGCGCTGTTAGGGAGGGAGTTCCAGGATTTTGACCCAGTGACAGTGAAGGAACGGCGATATATTTCCAAATCTGGATGGCGAGTAGTTTGGAGAGGAATTTCCACGTGGTGGTGTTCCCATGTATCTGCAACCCTTGTCCTTCTAGATGGTAGTGGCCATGGGTTTAGAGGGTCCTGCCTAAGAAGCCTTGGTAAGTTCCTGCAGTGCATCTGGTAGATAGTACAAGCTGCTGCCACTGTGCCTGAGTGGTGGAAGGAGTGAATATTTGTGGATAGGGTGCCAATTAAACAGGCTGCTTTTTCCTGGGTGGTATATTAAGCTTCTTGAGTGTTGAGGGAGCTCACTCATCCAGGCAAGGGGAGAGTATTTCATTAGCTCCTGACTTATGCCTTGTAGATGATGGTTAGGCTTTGGGGAGTCAGGTGTTACTCTTCACAGGATTCCTAGCCTCTGACCTGCTCTTGTAGCCACAGTATTTATATGGCCAGTCCAGTTCAGTTAACCTACATACAGTTAATCAACTAAAGACTACACACTCCCCTGGCTGCCTCCTGTACTACCATGTTTGAATTTCCGTGACTTCATTAAGACCTACTAAATCGTATCCAACATCCCTCAAGTGACCCCTTCCCCCTCAGTCACCACTGCTACCCCTTAACTATATCCCAGTCCCCATTGTTACACCTTGTGTAACTCCACTGGAGTTTAGAAGAGTGAGGGGTGATGTGATTGAAGTATACAAGATTCTGAACAGCCTTGACGCGGCAGACATCAAAAGGATGTTTGCGCTTGTGGGTGAGTCCAGAACTAGGGGGTCACCCTTTTAGGACAGAGGTGAAAATTTTTTTGTGTTGTGCAACTTTGGACTTCTCTGCCTCAGGTAATGGTGGAGGCGTGGTGATTGAACATTTTTAAGGCAGAGGTAGATAGATTCTTGTTAGGCAAGGGAATCAAAGATTATCGGGGTTAGATGGGAACATGGAAATCAAAACACAAGATCAGCCATGATCTTATTGAATGGCAGAGCAGGCTCAAGGGGCCGAATGGTCTACTCCTGTTCCTACTTATGTTCCCTCTATCCCAGTCCTGAAGGTTATCCTTTTATTCTATTCCTTCTCTCTATCCCAGTCCCCACTGTTACCCCTTCACTCTTCTTCCTATGCTCTTATCCCCTTCCATCTCCCCTCTTTATCGTTTACCAATCCATTATGCAGGCTGTTCACTCTTTTCCTGGAATTCATAGTTCAACAAATATTTAGGACACTTATAATTAGCTTTGGGATAGCAGAGGTTATGAAAGATGCTACAGAAATGCAAGTTATTTCTTTGTTCCGCCTGTTGTAACTGGAAAATGAAAATCTGAACTTTCACCCGCCCCAACCTTCTGTTAGTGACCTGCTCACTGTTGACTAAACTGGTTTTACCTGTTTTGAGTTTGGGATTTTAGCCTGGCAATTAGTCTAACAATGTAGGGTCTTCTAAGAAATGAACAGCTAGTTTCACACTAGCAAAGATCAGCTAGTAAGTATTGCTGGCAAAGATAGGAGCAGTTAGTGATCTGGGCTTTCTGCCCAGTCGATCAGTGAATACATTTTGTGGACCTTTGAGGCACCCAGCATGGAGGGAGGTGGTGATTCCACATTTAAAAATCTGTTGCCCACCCACCTTGTTGCCTCCTGGTTAAACTGGTTTAGTGTTTGAATTTCCATGACTTCAAGTAAGGATGTTGACCCTACATTGTTAGACTAATTGCCAGGCTAAAATCCCAAACTCAAAACAGGTAAAACCAGTTTAGTCAACAGTGAGCAGGTCACTAACAGAAGGTTGGGGCGGATGAAAGTTCAGATTTTCATTTTCCAGTTACAACAGGCGGAACAAAGAAATAACTTGCATTTCTGTAGCATCTTTCATAACCTCGGCTATCCCAAAGCAGTCATCATTGTGGTGTAGGAAATGAAGCAGCCAAATTGTGCATAGCAATGTCTTACAAACAACAATAAACTAAATGAGATAATCTGTTTTAGGTGTTATAGAGGGATTTTGGTTGGCCAGGATGCTTAACATCTCACCACAAGGTGATACCTCCGAACAGTGCAGTACTCCCTCAGTGTAGGACTGGAATATCTGCCTAGATTACACTGTTAAGTGTCTGGGTGGGACTTGAACCCACTACCTTCTCAATCAGAGGCGAGAGGCAATCAAAGTGAAATACTTTGTGGATTCTTATGCTTTAAAATAAAAATTATTCAGAGGTAAGACTACTACCAACTGAACAGACTGAATTTGTATTAGGATACCAGTGTTAATTTTTGTTTTAAAAGGGGGGGCACAAATCTGTAATCCACTACACAGCTGCAATTTGTTGAATCACCAGTTTACTAAGAATTCTTTTCTTCAGATTTCTTGAAAAAATACTGTCCATAACAAACTACCTATGCTTTGAAAATGGTCAGTTTAGTTTCAGTAAATAACCAAAATTAATGCAAACCATTTCTTCAGAACCTTGCTTTTGTCAGGTTTCTTTATACAACAAAGTTTGCAATTAGTGAGAGACATGCAGAAGTAGAAAGGTGTTCAAAATTGATTAAATAAGAGACTAAAAGTATTTGGATAACCAGAGAGGAAACTTAGTTTTTAAACAGTAAGTTATGATCACAAATTCACTTCCTAAAAGCATAATGGTAGTTAATTCAATAGCAACTCCAAAAACAAAATTCGTTAAATACTTGAAAAAGGAAGAATTTGCAGGCCCACGGGTAATAAGCAGAGTGGGGTTAATTATATTGTTCTTTCTGAGCTAACGCAGGCACAATGCCAAATGGCTGCCTCCTCAGACGTGAGATACTATAATCTTTAATATGAGACCCAAATCAAGCCCAATTTCCATCAAAATTGCACTGAATTTTCAGCACTATTATTTTTACTTACATATTTGGGATTTTACCAGAGGGTAAAGGTGGCTGACAGCAGTTGTAAGAAATTGTTAGCAGGATTTTATTGCTTTGAGATTGCTTCTGATTTCATATTTCTGAATTTGAACAACATATTACCAGGCTTGCTGGTGGAATTTTGTGTGGAAAGGCTGGGACACAGCCTAATTCATTACGTTCTGCCAGTTACAGCAGGCTATGGGTCAAAGGACAGCAGATTTTCATTATATTGTTTTGCCAAGGCTTCTTCAGCTATCGTTTAAGATTCAATGTTATATTCTTAATAACACAAATTACACCTACCTCCAAAGCATTTTCACATAGCAAAATGTCCTAAGGTGCTTCAGTTATCAAAGACAATTTGCCACCAAGCCAGTCTAAAGCTTAGTCGCAAAGGTAGATTTTAAAGAGTTTCTTAGAGGAGAAAGGTTTACGGAGGGAATTTGAAAGTGTAAGGCCTTGGCAGCAGAAGGGACAGCCACCCACGATAGCACAAAGGTAATGGGGTGGGGGGGATGATGTAGCTTCCAGAGAATTGAGGGGCTGGGGAGTTTGAACAGATAAGGCGGTGAAGTCATGGAGGGATTTGAGCACACAAGTGCAGATCTTAACAGGCATAGTAGCCAGTATAGATCAGCAAAGAGAGACCAGGGTAAACATGATTTGTATGAGTTAAGATGCGGACAGCAGTGTTTGAATTAAGCTTCAGGAGTTGGCCAAGAGAACACAATTAGTTGAAAATGATGGTTACTAATGCTTGAAGATATGAACAGTGGATAGGCTGAGATAAGTCAGAGACAAACAATATTATGGAGGTAGAAGTCAGCTGTCTTCATGATGTTGATGTTAAGGGTTCCGATGCTCAGGATCAAGCAGGTCACCAGGTTTGCAAACAATCTGATGCAGCCCAAGATCATTGGCAGAAAGGGGAATGTAATTGGTGGTTGGAGAAGAGTTCCTGGCAAGGACCAAAGACCACAGCTTTGTTTGCAATGTTTGATTGGAATTTTGACTCATTTAGGGCTAGATATCAGACAAGCAATCTGATAACAGAGGCTGTAAAAGGTTATTACATTCTAGCCCCAAACTTTGAACAATGGTGACAATTATTAACATCTGACAAAACTCAGAATAAAGTGAAGTCTAAAAGTATGGACCAGCCTGTTTCTGCTGCACTCTGGGCTCTATTTATCTCAAGTTCCATGAACAAAAAGACAAACAGATGACCAACTCTTAAATTATTTGGCTGTTTGATGTACATTTCAATACAAACCTTATTTTTAATATTTCATTACAAGCCTTTTAAAGCACAAATCCAAAAACCATAAATTTAATAGGTTCCTTCACATTGGTTAGTTTTATTGCTGGCCATGTCTTAATTGCTGATGGTTAATTGGCAATTTTCTCCTTCTTTGGTACTTGATTAAGTATACTTATTTCTTTGTAGGATCCATCACAATACTGTTTTATCCATGACGTTAGGCCAGGCTGATCTTTCCACTGCTGCAGCTTTAGTCAGCCTGGTTAAAAATATTTTGTCTTGTTCTGCAAAAGCACACATCTACAAGTCTCTTAACAACTGTCTACATGTTCCTCAGTTTCAAATGTATTCAACTTCCCCTTGTTTACATTTCAGACCCATTGTTGTTTCAGTTCATACTTTTAATCATCAACTTGTAAGCTATGTTAAAGGCTGCCAGAATCCTTCCCCACCAAAGCCTCCGGCCTGGGGTGGTGTCAGCAAGCAGTACTAGCCCTCCCATGCAGCAAAGGACTAAACATTTACAACTGTTGCATGTCAGATGCTGCCTGCTTTATTCAGGTCAGGATTAAAGCAGACCAGCAACCATTGTGCAAGGCAAACGACCACGCAAGGAACTTTACAATGCTGCTACAGGTGCTCCAGTGCTGTACATGAACTTGGTTCCCTCTGTCAGGATGAAGACCCAATCAATCCAAATTTACCAATTTCAAAAAGATCCACTTGAGTCCTTCACTCCAGGATCCTTTCAAGTTTTTATGTGATGAAATAATATGAATGAGTCATATCAGGTTTTTCACCAATGCTTTTCATTGTTTTCTTCAAATAAGCTCTTGTTCAATAGCTATTGCATATGCAGAGGCAGCCAGAAATACTTAGGTATGAAAAGCATCATCCTTTAAACTAAAATTTGCAGAACTTTAATTCTCCAACTGAGAATAAATCGGAAACCCTTCTCTCCATGCAAGGGCCGAGGGGAAAAAATACAGGAGGGAAATAGCAGTGGACTTCCAATAGGAAATAGAAGTGCTCAGGGCAAACAGCATCCATCCATAGTTGAGCTACAGCCAAACTGTTAATTCCCCAACATCCTGGTGGGGTTACCATTGACCAGAAACAGAACTGGACTAGCCATATAAATACTGTGACTATAACAGGTCAGAGGCTAGGAATCCTGCAGTAGGTAACTCACCTCCTGACTCCCCAAAGCCAGTCCACCATCTACAAAGGCCCAAGTCAGGAGTGTGATGGAATACTCTACACTCAAGAAGCTCGACACCATCCAGGACAGAGCAGCCCACTTGATTGGCACCACATCCACAACCAACACACAGTGGCAGCAGTGTGTACCATTGACAAGATGCACTTCAGGAACTCACCAAGGCTCCTTAGGTAGCACCTTCCAAACCCACAACCACTACCATCTTAGAAGGACAACGGCAGCAGATACATGGGAACACCACCACCTGGAAATTCCCCTCAAAGCCACTCACCATCCTGACTTGGAAATATCTCACCATTCCTTCACCATCGCTGGGTCAAAATCTTAGAACTCCTTCCTAACAGCACTGTGCACATGGACTCCAGCGGTTCAAGGCAGCAGCTCACCTCCACTTTCTCAGGGGCAATTAGGGATGGGCAATAAAGGCTGGCCCAGCCAGCGATGCCCACATCCGATGAATAAAAAAATACAGCTTTCAAAATACCTGTTAAGTACATTCCTGCTAACTTAACTGTATAGCACTATTGGTCTGGGACTGGGGAGGCAGAAAAATTATGCATGAACTGTAACTTAAAGGGAAAGAACCACCAAAAGCAAATTGCTGGTATCAAGAGAAGCCCACGCTAAAAGGAAGCTGCATAGTGCAGAAAGATCTCACATTTAAAGTAAATTAAATTTACCAACATGCATGATTGCCACCATTTATTCTGGAAAGCCATGGTTAGGGGTAAGTGATTTACTGCAGTAAGTGATTTGTTGTCAAGAATATTCAATTTCTGGGACGTTATGCAAAATACTGGAACAGAAAAATACTCTGTAGCCAAGTGTAAAAAGCACCATGAAAGTGAATTGCCCTAGCTATGATACAAACCATTATCTTCCATGCCACCGTTTCCAAATTCCTCTCAGTGCTTCAAGTTTCGCCGGAAGTTAAAATACCTACAAGCATTCATACGCTGTCATTATCAAGCTTGGAACAAGTACCATTGACTAAGTTTACAATTAGCCGTAAGCATGTAACTGCCAAGGCCAAAACTAAAACCAGTCTAGCAGGTTTTAGCCTCAGTTAAGTTCCAAAGTTACACATTTATAATGTTCTAAATTAAAGTTAAAATTCACTTTTGCTAATACAGTTCTGAAACCCTTGCTACTTCATTTCAGTAATATTTTAATTACTGCATCTTCAGATTTACACAAGTTTATATAACAGTTCAAGACGTAAAGAGTTCTTGTATCAAAAATATCCACACTTTGAAAAAAATTTAAAATGAAGCATAACTAATGATAAGTAATTGTTCCGCCTCTCTTATCCAATTAAAATGAGAGATCTTAAACTGCAAAAACTCAAGTGCAAAGTGGGTGGATGGATGGATGGGGTAAAAATTTGCATTTCAAGTTGCAACTCCTGGCTTCCATTCGCTAAATTATCATTTAACAGATAAGAGCTGGTCTCTCAAGAAAGAACACTTGCATTGTTGAAACTAGTGACAATCCCATAATATAGCTTTGAGCAGATATATAAAATGGTTTATAGCAGCATGTGTGCTACTCATTGCTTAGACAGTACAAACTGTATTCCTATCAAAGCTCTGTAAGCTTACATCTGCCAATTAATTTCTGGAATTACTTTTTAGTGTAAAAATAAAAATCAGTGTTATCATACATTAAGCATGAACATGATGTAGAACAGTGTATTTCAAGATACAGCATTAAGGCATTTAAAACCACTAGTTAGAATTGTTTTGCAAAATATTTCAATTTGCACATCACAAACAGTTTGAGGCTCCAGCCCACTTTTACAAATAATCTGAAATGCTGCACACTAAAGACATACAGCTATGTTGAAATGACTAAAAGAAAGCAAGTTGTACTGCATTCATTCAGGCTACTTAAAATTGGTTTATGCAACTTTATTAAAAAGAAAAACCCAATGAATATGAGCTATTAGTTGATCAGTCAACCAACAGATTTGAATCATAATTCAGTGCCATGTAAAAGTGTTCTGGAAAACAGATTAACTAATAGCTGTAATTTTTTTTTTTAAAAAGCAGTACTATAAATGAAATTTACAAAAATGATCTGAGCTAGTCCATTTGGGAAAGTAGGGAGACAGCAACTTCCATTTCCATTCTGCGCAAAACCAAAAACCTTAAGTCATTCCTTTTATTAACACATGCATAAAATACAGAGGATATTTTAATTAATGCTGACACTATAACATCCTGTACCAATCCACCATGATAACAAAGTTATGAGCATAAAGTAAATAAACTCAAATGCCATTTTATTTGGGGAAAATTAAAAATGCTGTCCAACAAATCAGCAATCCTTTAATGATAGAGTTAAACTGCTGACCTATTCAATTTCAAGTAAAAAAAAGAAAAGCACCACCGTTACAGCAACGAGGAATGCTTTTAGTCTCATAACCAAGTTATTATGAAGGTATTGGCCACTTAACACATGCTCCATTTATAAAGGAGGTCAGAGTTTCAGATGATTGATGAAAGTACATTAGAAATTCAGAGAGCTGATCTTGTCGAAGCAGGAAGTACTAAATTGTTTTCTCAAGAGCATGTGGATGGTGGAATGAAGGATGTGGTCTTATATGGGAGCAGCCAAATAGAAAACCAAAAATCAGTAATTTAAAGTTTATTTCAGCTATAATGCAAGATATTTGAATTCCAAGGTATCACATTGCATATTTCTGAGTCCACTCTCGGGCTATTCTGTTATACCTGCAAGTGGAGAGAGAATGAGAGACATGATTTTACCTTTTGATCAACTTATATGGAACAGGTTTATTGTACATACCAAGTCACAAAAAGCTTTTCTGGAAGCACACAGGTCAAGGCAACAAATTCAAGCACCAACACAAGGTTCAATTGAGGAGCAAGATTCAACTATCTATTGTTAACAATTAAATCACACTTTGAAGCAGAGGCTAGATTAGGGGCAGTCAGAACACACTTTTTCCTCTGCTTTCCACTTGAGACCTCGATCCTGGTGCATGTTTTGGCAAAATGAGCAAGAGGATTTAGATGACACCATATTCCCGTCCCCTAAAAATGTGGAATTTAGAGAAAGCCCAGAATTTCAAACGGAGAACAATTACATGTCAGAGCAATAGATAATCAGAGCCATTTACAAACATAAGCACCAAAGCTCCATTACAGCCAGCAGCTCACTCTCCGCTACATGCAAACAGATGTAAGGCTGCCTATAAACTACTTTCTCTTATTCCTAACACAACTGCTTCATTGCTAATCCTCCTCCTTCATGAAGCAAGATTCCATTTTCATTTGAAACTCTCATTTTCCCCACTCATAATTAACTCAACACATCCAATATCATTCATGGATCCTTCATTAAAGGAATATAAAAACAAAATGGGTAAACCATCGCAGCTCTAAATTCTAATCAATCGCAGGAAGCGTGTCTCCATTTTGAGCACTCCGGCCATTGCAGCTCCTGAAATTCCAGCTCATTCCCCCTAAGTATAAAACGCATAATTCTCTGCATGTTTCATCCATATTCAGTATTGAAAAAAAGATACTGCTACAATTTAATCTTGCCCAGGACCTCTATTTTGGAACGATTTATTTCTTCCAACCTGCATGCCTGGCTCTACCTAAAGCACCATTACACTGGTAATTTCCACTTCTGCATCATTATAACTGCCCCTTAGTCAGATGGCTGATTCGTGAACTTTCCAAAATGTAACACTTCCACTAAGGTAAGGGAACAAGTGTACGAATACTATACGATCACCTTCCAGTCACTGCAGACCTAAAAGTTGCCACACATGCCCAGTTCCCCCACTTTCAACAATTTAGTTAAAAAGCACAGAAGCATTATAAAGCAAAGTAAAACAGTGAGCCACTTAGGATATATTTTGCCAGCTGTCCAAAAGAGTGGTCAAAGTTAAGTTTTAAGGACAAAAAAATGGTAAAGAGCCGGTAGACGTAGAGAGCTTAAGGCTAAGGCAGCTAAAGATGTAACAACCAATAGTGGAGGAATTAAAATCAGGGATGTTCAAGAAGCAAGAATTGGATGAACACAGGGAGGAAGGTTGTGGGGCTGAAGGAGATTAGAGATGGGGGTGAGTTCATGGAAGAATTTAAAAACAAGGATGAGAATTTAAAATCAAGATGATGCTTCACTGGGAACCAATGTAGGTTAGCAACACAAAACGATAAGAGTAACAGGACTTGTTACTGAACACAAAGACAGAGTTTTGGATCAACTCAAATTTACAGAGGGTGAAATGTGGGAGACTAGCCAGAAAAGCATTGGAATAACCAAGTCCAGAGGGAGCAAAATCATGAATGAGGGTTTCAGCGGATGCGCTGAAACAACAGGAAAAAATTAGGCCATGTTACAGATGTGGAATTCGGTGGTCAGAGTGATGACGCACAGGTGGCCAGAAGCACATCTCAGGATCCAGGTTATGAACAGACTGATTTAATCTCAGATTGTTGCCAGGTCTGTAGCTAGGGAACAGAGTGGGGACTGAAAATAATGGCTTCAGTCTTCCCGACGTTTAAGTGGAGAAAATTTCTGCTCACCCAGTACAGAATGTCAGATGAGCAGTCTGATAATTTAACAGCAGTGGGAGAGTTGAGAGAGGTGGTGAGGTAGAACTGGGTGTTGTCAGCGTACACGTGATAACTAACGCTGTGCTTTCAGATGATGTCACCGAGGTGCAGCAAGTAGGTAAGAAAAAGGAGGGAGCCAAAGGACAGATCCTTGGGGACCACCAGAGGTGACTGTGTGGCAGCAGGAAGACAAGCCACGCCACTGCAAGTGATACCTAGCTATGATTAGTTAGATAAGAACCAGGTAACAGCAGTCCTGAACAGCTGGACAATAGTGGAGAGGGTTTGGAAGAGGATGGTGTGGTCAGTCATGTCAAAGGCAGCAGACAGGTCGAGAAGGAAAGAGGGAAAACCACATAACCACAGGTCTGCACAAGGCATTCTTCCACTCCATTATACCTTTTAGACCATAAGACGTAGGAGCAGAAGCAGGCCATTCGGCTCATTGAGTCTGCTCCGCTATTCAATGAAATCATACCTGATCTGATAATCCTCAACTCCACTTTACTGCCTTTTCTCCATAATCCTTGATTCCATTACTGATTAAAAGTCTGTCTCAGCCTTGAATATACTTAATGACCCAGCCTCTACAGCCCTCTGCGGTAAAGAATTTCACAGATTCACTACTCTCAGAGAAGAAATTCCTCCTCATCTGTTTAAATGGGTGCCCCCTTACTCTGAGATTATGCCCTCTGGTCCTAGTCTCTCCCACAAAGGGAAACGACCTTTCTGCATCTACCACCAAGCCCCCTGAGAAACTTATGTTTCATAAGGTCGCCTCTCATTCTTCTAAACTCCAATGAGCACAGGCTCAACCGATTCAAACTCCCCTCATAAGAAAATCCCTCCATACCAGGATCAACCTAGTGAACCTTCTCTGGACTGCCTCCAATGCTAGTATATCTTTCCTTAGATAAGGGGACCAAAACTGTTCACTGTATCCTAGGTGTGGTCTAACTAGTGCCTTGTATAGTTTTAGCAAGACTTCCCTATTTTATACTCCATTCCCTTTGAAATAAAGGGCAACATTCCACTTGCCTTCCCTATTACCTGTTGAACTTGCATGTTAGCTTTTTGTGATTCATGCAAGGACTCCCAAATCCCTGTGCTGCAGCTTTCTGCAGTCTTTCTCTATTTAAATAATATTCAGCTCCTCTATTCTTGCTGTCCAAGTGCATAACCCCACATTTTCCCACATTATATTCCACCTGCCACGTTTTTGCCCACTCACTTAACCTGTCTATTGCTGTCTGTAGACAGTCATCTTCACCACTTGCCTTCCCACCTATTTTTGTGTTATCTGCAAACTTTGCACAGTGTGCACCAAACTAAAATATTTTTAAAGCAATTCAAACTGAGTAAATTTTAGTTTTCTGAAACTAAAACACTTCAGAAAAATGTTTACAATTACAAATTACATTATACTTCAAAGACAATTAAATCTGACACATTAATTCCATTTGAATGCCCATTATCCCCACAATACTGAAAAAAATTACACCAGTATTTCATAGAAAATCCTAAAACAGCGGATAGTATCATGGTCCAGACATGCACTTTACTACTGTCTCTGGAACATCCACTTACAACCAGAAACTAGAATGAGCTGATTAGTCAGTACTTTGCCTCACCCTCTGATTCAACACGAGTCAGAGAAGATCCTAATTTCACAAATGGTATGATAAATAGTAAGACAAGTAAAATACAATGAACAAAACAAATTAACTTGGTCATTCATATTGTTCATACAAATGGAATGGCCAAACTAGAATCCATACAGTATCCCATTTCAAATCACACTCAATTTTTTTGTTTTAACAGTTTTTACTTCTAAAATGTGTCAATCATTTCAGTCTCTATCTCACAATTTTCATCCAGCACTACAGCAGCCTGCACGTGGTGCTTCAAATTTCATTTGTGACTTCCAACCTTGCCCAGCTGGATTACATTAACTTGAAAAAAGCCTTCAAAAAATTCAGTCAAAAAGAGTAAGAGCAGTGGTTTTATTGCATGGATGAAATGCTAATCATTATGCTGCACTTTATGGCTTTGAATGATTATTTAAATGAAAAACATTGTGCTTAAATCAACTTGTTGGCATGTTATAGCTATACCATGGTTATAGATGATGCCTTTGGTTCAAGGAACAGGTTTTATGGTTGAGACTATTATTGTTTCTAATACAGCCAAGCCAATAAATGAATCCAAATGTGCTACTAGAAGATTTTTTCATCATGAGAACCAATGATCAAAATAATAGTCTTAATTCTGTAAATCTTAAGTTAGTTTGTTTTAAAGGTGACTTTACTGACAAAATTATAATACAAAGAAACATCAAAAAACACAACTCAGTTGGGTCAATTTTAATTGATACATAAATTCAATGTATTTTTTATCATATATGCAAGTTCTTCATCCTACCAGAGACACTTGGCAATTTATCAAGTATTTGGTTTAGAAATGCTAAATTTTCATCTTGCAGCTTCAAATTGATTTTACTTTAGGCAATTTAAGAAAAAGTTCTAGCTAAAAAAGCTCAGCAACCCCTAATTGAGCACATTGAAAGAAAAATCTGAATAAAGCAGTTACCAGACTATGACAAAGATAACTTCAATGCAACAAGTATTTCCTGCTTCAGCAAGAGTTTCCGATGAAACTAGACATTTAGAGCACAGAAAGCTCCTGTGTCATCATGTCTTTACCAGCTCTGTGCTAATACAATCCAAAACAAATCTCTCTGCCCCACCCTCTCGACATCTTCTTCAAATTCAAATATTTACTCAATTTCTCTTTAAAAGATGCAATGGTCTCTGCCTCAGCAACCCTCTGCTTGGAAGACATTTTTTCCCTTAGCCCTTTCCTTAGTTTTAATGACAATTTTACATTGTCGTAACTCCATAATCTCAAGGAATAGTCTTTCCATATACACGCCAATGTAAAAATCAAATCTCATTTCAGATTTCTGTCCCAGCCAAAATATTTCCAGCATCACAAATCTTTCCTCCAACTAAGACATCCCATCTCTTTAACCCTGGTGAATCCACAATATACACTTTGTGGGTTTCAATGTTCTTTTAGTGTGTGCTGTCTCCATATACAAAATTCAAAATGCCATTGGCCTTATGACCATCAACCTGCACCTGTACTTGTATTTGAACCCGGAGGCGTCTATTTATCAAATTCCTTCAGCATCTTTCCAACAAGTGTTTACTCGCACTCAATTCTCTTCCAACCTCACATGCATTGAAATGCAACTGCCAATTGTCTATTCCTTATGTCTTCCTAAAGTCTTATAGTATTCATGCTTGCAGAGTCAAAAACCTGGAACTCCCTACCTAACAGCACTGTTGGTGCACTCTCACCACATGGCCTGCAGCACCTCTAACAAGAAAGCTCACCACCACCTTCTCAAGGGCAATTAAGGATGGGCAATAAATGCTGGCCTAGCTAGTGACCCTCACATCCCATGAACGATAAGTAAATAATCTACTTGTGTCAGCAGCTTTGAGATTCTGTTCTCTCTAACCAAGCCAAAACATAAAACAAGCTCAAAAGTGGACCGAGCCCTGATGCCCGGAGTAAAACAATTTCAATCCTAACACCCATTTTCACTGATTTCTGTCAACTAGCCAGGGTGCCATATTCCCTCAGATGATACACCCTAACAAGCCTCTTGAACCATATGAAAACCTTCTGTAAATACATCTACTGTATTTCATTCATCTAGCCACACCTCAAAAAACAGAGGGTAATTTTGATTAATCTGTGCATTTATAAGTGTTCACTAATTTATTTCATAAATCATGAATTCCAAAAATTTCTCCACAACTAATAGGCTACCTAGACTGTGGTTAAGGTTAACCTGTTTATCTATCCCATTGCTGGATGTCATCCAATGTTTAAGCAACACTAATATTTTAATGTGGAGAACATGGTAAGCCAATACTAGCCCACAGGGAGAATTCTTAATTGTCAAATTAGACTTCAAATAAATCTTGCTAGTTAATGTACATGTCCACAATGTTAATGGTATAAAATAAAATGCATTGGCAGAAGCAGCAAAGCAATGAGAGAGCCATAGGGGTTCCACATCAATAATCTCCAAACTGAACAATTTACTTCTAAACCTGAAATTTAAACTTAAATATTAAAATATCCAGTTGTGCTACTAAAACACCAGGACCACAGGACACCAGTAATTTTACACTCTAGTACTGCTGTGGCCTAAAAGGTCAAGCATCCTAAAACTTCACATGCATTAATGTGCACCTATTAAGAAAAGGCGAGTCAATCCTTGCTCCTTTTTCTCTACCTTCTGAACAAACAAAACGCATGTCTGATGAGTTAGTTCATCTCTGATTATTCCGTAAGCCAGCAAGCAGAAATATTTAGTTCAAGAGAATCTTGCTATGGATGTGCATTGGGTTTCAAAAGCAGCAAACACCTTACCCTAGAGCACTGCATACTTTTCTGTCCACTCTCTTGCTAGTCTGTTGTACCTATTAAGGTTGACAAGCACAAAAGTCAGACCTACAAATTTGAAGATTTTAGAACCATAGGATTTTCTCCAATTTTCCCACACAGGAGTATGGCTAGCTTCAATTTCATCAGCAAGAGCAACAGTATGCTTATAGGCAACTACCTCATAGCTTAGTCATGCTTTTAACAACTGATACTGTACCACTAAACAAGGCATTATAATGCAGTATCATGCTGTTATATGGAAAAATCGGCCTGAAATGCTATTTCTTCCTCCACAGATGCTGCCAAACCTGAACGATTCCACCATTTTCTGTTTTTATTTGATTGCCAACATTTACAGTCTCTTGGTATTCTTTTACAGCATTTACATGTGACATACAAATTATATTTCTAACAAAGGGATACCTGAATTTATTGTTACCTTTACACTCCATTGTACAAAACAGGATAGCTGCCTTTACAGTAAATCAAACTACACACTTCTCAGTAACCAGCATACTGCCAGCAGAGACAAAAAACTCTCAAAACCAGGGAAATATAAAAATGCAAAAGTGAGATAACAGGTTCACTTTTCAAAAACAGATCCTGATTTTTTGGCAAAAAAAAAGCAAGGATCCCTGCCAAGGTTCCGGACTGCAGAATAAATATCTCATCGCTTCCTCATGGAATAAATGTTCATCCTGACCTTGGCGTGAGCGTGGGAGGGGCAAGAGGAGAAATTATGCAAATATAGCCATCTCTTCTACTCTATCCAACTCAAATTTTCTCTCTCCTCCCTTTAGGAGTTACAAAATTCTGTAACGTGTCAACATAAAATGTTGCTCTTGTAAGCAATTTATGTTTATACTTTCAACATTAAATGAGGGAACAGTAGCATAGTTTTATAATTAGCCTAGTGGCCAGGACTAATGATCCAAAAACATGAGTTTAAATCCTACCACAACAGCTGGAAGGTTTAAATTCAGTTAATAAATAAATCTGGAATAAAAAGTGAGGACAGTATCACTACTGGTGACCACAAAACTATTGGATTGTCATAAAAATCCATCGCTTTCAATACTGTCCTTTAGGGAAGGAATTTTTTTAAATTATTTAATAGGATGTGGGCGTCACCAGCTAGGCCAGCACTTATTGCCCATCCCTAATTGCCCATGAACTGAATGGCTTGCTCAGCCATTTCAGAGTCAACCACATTGCTGTGGGTCTGGAGACACATGTAGGCCAAACCAGGTAAGGATGGCAGATTTACTTCCCTAAAGGACATTAGTGAACCAGATGGATTTTTCCGACAATTGACATTGTTTTTTTTTAAAATGGTCATCATCAAGCTTTCAATTTCAGATTTTTAGTGAATTCAAATTCCACCATCTGCCATGGTGGGATTCAAAACAGAGTCCCCAGAGCATTAGCATGGGTCTCTGGTTACCAGTCCAGTGACAATTCAACAACGTCATTACCTCCCCTAAAATCAGCCATCCTTATCTCATCTTGCCTGTGACCCCAAGCCCACAGCTATATGGTTGACTCTTGACTTTAATCATTTCAAATTCTTACAAATTAAGAAAATAATGACTGGATCACATTTATCACAGATAATTGCCACAAGCAGAGCCTGGTCTAAAAAAAAGACCCAAAAAATGACACCCACAAGGAGCTTCAATTCACACCAGACAAAACTGCATTAAGCAGACTTAAAGCTGGAGAAAGTTTGACAAGGAATCCAATTCAGCATAATCTATTCCATCCAGGTAACACCACGAGGTTCCAGAGCATCAACTGCAGATACATTAACTAATTCCATTCAAAACGCAAATCAAAGCTAACCATCCCAATGTCAAAACTATAGGACTAACTTTAGTTTTAAAAAGTGCTTTAAAACAATGCTTTCCAAAACATACAGCTCTGTGCAAGAACACTAACCAGACTCAGTGTAGACAATCATTGGTTACCCCCAGGGTTACCACCAGCGGTTCTTTGATTCAACCCAGTATTGTAAGGATCCATGGTGCACTCTCAATCAGCATTAACTAGGGCCCCTCTATACAGAAACACATGCCAATCATAGCTCCATCAACAAAACAAACTGGCCAAGGTCTTTTGACAAACTATTTCCTGTTTCATATGAACAGTCAGACATGCCCATTTGAAAGTATTGTCTAGAATTTGGACAACACCAAAAAGGGTGGTCCCCAAAAGCTTCTTTTCAATCCAGTTGGCTACCGTTATACCCACAGTGCACAGTGCTGCTTGGGGAGGGTTGGACAGTAGTTGGCATTAAAGCCATGTAGTTAGTCCCCATTACCAACAGCAATGCCTTGAAGCATCTTTGCAAGTGAATCCAAGCTCATTACAAGTCCATTTTATAAATCAAGCATGTTAATGGTAACCTTGCTTTCATTCAATTTCTGAAAAATATACAGCTTCCCAGAATGTCCATCCATAGGAAGTGTGCAAGTGACATTCTTTCAGGGCCTCCTCGGAGGCAGTCATTGATCGAGGTCTGCTTTCAGAAAGCAATGTTGCAGTGCGCACACTGTGGGCTTAGTTGTTGGGGAAGGAGACAGTTAACTCACAAGGAGTTCAATTGCTAATTATCAGTTAATAACCTAAGTACCCGTTTGGATGTATAAAAGGGATAACAGATGAGACAAATGTACTCTGTAGGGAGTTTTATGCACCAATGTGTTTTCACAAAAATCAAGGTGTTATTTTTAAATAATACAATTAGGCTACTGTAAAGAATCATTTACTTGAAATCAGTTTTTTTAAGATAGAAGGTGAAAGCAACTGAAGTCTTAGAACTATTAGAAATGTAATTTTAAACTATCGATAAAGCTGGAGGAGGAAGAGAAAAAAAAAGAAATAAAACTGAAGGTGGCTGTAGTGGTTTCGGTTTTTATTGCCAAACAGCTACTGGAGCTTAACATTAGAGACCTGGCTGATGCTCGGGAATCCTGTTCCACTGGTTTGGCTCATCCAAGATTGTCAGGTGACTTTCAGAAACAATCGTAACTTTCTTGGATGCTTTTTAAATGGATAAAAAAGTGCTAAAATTCTATAGCACCACCAGAATCCCTGGGCCATTTTTGAAGTGCAACATACATCCACTTCCACAGGCCTAGAAACTGACCATAGCAGCAGCCTCTACCTAGAAAGTGACACATGGCACCAGTACTACTTAAATACCAAAGATTTCAAGGTTCTTGGAATTGCTTTACATAATATCAACACCAAACATTTGGGCAGCCTTTCTCACCTACAGTATAACAGCCATGTCCACAAATAGAATCTTACACTGCACAACTAAGTGGTGGGAATGCTATGGAATGTGGAATGCAAGCTGAACATGGCCTCCCAGAGTCTTGCCAGACTTCAATATTTCACTGGAACATTTGCCCCAAACAACTTGGTCTTTTGAAGCTTGCTTACAGTGGCAGTCCTAACAAACATTTACAGATGCCTGCCAGCACTTGCAGATACACGAAAAACCTCAGCAGAAAAATAAATATCTTATTGAATAGACAGCAGGCTCGAGGGGCCGAGTGGCCTACTCCTCCTCCTAATTGGTATGTTCACAAACCTTGACCTACTCGGTGGTGGTGCCACAGAGATGAAGAAGCTAGTTGAGGCAGTGTGGGGGAAGAAGGGGTTTCAAAAAGGTTGCACAATTTGTAGGAGGTCACATTTGAATGCAGAATGATCACTGGAACAGGTGAACTAGAAATCTGAACAGGCCAGATGAATACAACCTAGCTAGAACTGAACATTTCTGAGAACCAAATCAAGGCATCATGATTTGGCATACTAGAAACTAAGAAACTTACAAAGCTTTATTGCATTTCAAATCATCTTCAGTAAACTGTTGAGACTATACTTTCCTCCTATTCCAAATTAGATACTATACTTATTACAGTGCTCCAATGCTTCTTTCAGCACCAAAGTGATGGCCCACTACAACCTAGTTCCTTGAGCAACCTTGTCAAATACATTAAAACATCATTGCATTTAATCTCCCCATGAAGTTTTACCATCCAAAGCATTGAGTTTTACACAAAATATCCCACATGACACTGTATAAAGTGGAATCAGAAGACTGCACACTTAAAAACATTCAAAATTCAACATTGAGCAATGCTTTTTTAAGGATACTCACTTTTCCCTATCTGTTTTGTAGATACGTGCAATCTCTGGCACTAATGGGTCATCAGGGTTTGGATCACATAACAGTGAACAAATGGACAATAGAACTGCGAAAGAAATAATAAGCAATTCAGTTTTATGCTACAATCAGCAAGCTTTTTTTTCTCTTCTGAAACAGTTTTACATTTACTGTTTATTCTAGTTTGAAGTCTACATTCCTCTGGATATGAAACAAAGCTTGTTGTACAAGAAAAAACCGGCTAAGTTGTGTAATATCCAAGTCAACATTTCTTCTTCAGCATGTTCTTACAGCCTTCAGTGCAAATTAAATATGAATTTGTCAAGGATAGCAGTTATCGATACATCTGCACTTGGAGAAAATATACTGGAAAATTGAAATCTGAGTTGATATTCCATCAAATGTTAATGTCTCAATCCACTTACTTTGTTGCCCAATGTCCCTTTGAAGGTTTTTACTTTCAAAATACACAGCTCAGAACAGATTCCAAAGATCTCTCTAGCTAGTGTTCATCATGTGAGATTACTTAATTACAGGATATCCTAGAATGAATTTTGTTGTGCAACATGTAGAGTTGACGTGATATTTAGTTACGTGGTTATACAGCAGAAACGAGCCTCAGCCCGCTGGATGTTCAAAGTCCAAGATAAATTCTATCACTTACATAACTGAATATGATTCCATGATAGGTTTTTCTAAAACTTGTGCAATAAAACTGCGACTTGGGTTTGAATTGTGCCGAGAAGCTGATAGCTATGATAACTCCCAGCCTAATGGTAACTCTGTACCAGCAGGTTTCACTGAAACAAGATGCGAATGAGTCTTCTACAAATTACCTATCTCAGCTCCCGTGTGTTTCCTGTGTTATTAGTCTCATTTTTTTTGTGCTTCTATATTTAAGACATGTAATTTTAAAATAAAATAAAAACTGCTACTTCAGGTCTGCGTTGAGGTAACTGAACTCATCCCAAAGTGGTACTTCAATTTACCTTGGCACATCTAGACTTCATTACAAGGGGTACAGAGAAGAAAGTCAAGGTTACCAACAACTGAAATTGCTGCTAGCCTACTGGATAAGTGAAGGGAAAATTGCACAAATTACTGGAGAGCAAGGATACCTGTAGAATGCTTTCCTGTTCATGCTTCATGGAAGAAGATTAAATAGAAAAAAAATGAAGCGGACTACAGTGAGAAAACAAAGTTGGGTAGTCACAGGTTACATAGTTCCAAATAGAGATTATTCTTGCTAAGTAAAACTCAGAATAATAACAGCAGAGGTTTTGTGGCTTTACCATAAATCCAATGAAAATCTACTTTAGAAGCATAGAAGTGCACAATGTAATGCTCTTATTCTGGTGACATAGTTCCCTTCAACTTCACAAAGTCTACTTGTCAAAACATATAGGCCTCCAGGTGATACGTAGCTTAATCTTTTGCTCAATGAAATTTGCAGATTGGAATTTCATTTTTAGACCCTTTTGGAACAGAAGAAATAACAGGAAAATAAGCCATTCATCCCTTGAGCCTCCATCATTCAATAAAATCATGACTGATCACCTACCTCAACTATACTTTCCTGCACCGTCATATCCCTCAACTTCCTTAGCAACCAAAATCCAATCAATTCTGTCTTGAACATACTCAAAAACTGAGAACTTACAGCTCTCTAGAGTAGAAAATTTCAATGATCCATAATCTTTTGACTGAAGAAACAGCTCATCTCCATTCCAAATGGCCAACCCCTTATTCGGAGGCCATGACCCTAGTTCTAGATTTTCCAGCCAGTGAAAACATCCTCCCAGCATCTATCCTGTTAAGATAACTAAGAATTTTATACATTTCAATTAGATCATATTTCATTCTTCAAAATTATAGGGAATATAGGCCTAGTTTACACAAATCTCTCCTCATAGGCAATCCTGTTATCCAAAGGATCTATTCTGTGAATCTTCACTGCGCTCCCTCTAAGGCAAGTATATCCTTACCAGAACTGTGTACAATATTTCACGTAGTCTCACCAAGGTGCTATACAATTGTAGTGACTTATTCACTTTTGTAATCCATTGTAATAAAAGTTTAATATACCATTTGCTTTAGCTTACTATACCTACCTGTTAACTTTGTTTCATGTACAAGGTCACTCAGGTTGCTACAAATGACATTTCCCAGTTTCTCACAATTTAAAAAAATATTCTGCTTTAACTACATTTAGTTCCAAAATGGATAACTTCAAATTTCCCCAATTATAATCCCTTTGCCATGTTTTTGACCACTTAGCCTATCTATATCCCTTTGCAGCTTCTTTGTGATCTCCTCACTGCTTACTTTCCCACCTAACTTTGCACCATCAGAAAATTTAGACACATAACACTGTATCTCAATTACTGGTACACATTGTAAATAGTCAAGATCCAAGCACTGATCCTTGCAGTTCCCCTCTAATTACAACCTGCCAACTCGAAAATCAGCTGTTGATTCCTATGTTTTCTGTCCAGTAATCAATCTTCAATTCATGTTAATATATTATCCTCAAGCCATAAGTGCTAACTTTATCATAACCTCTTGCGCACCATCTAATCAAATGCCTTTTGAAAATCCAAATACACCACATCAGCAATTTTTGTTATTCGTTCATAGGATGTGGGCGTCGCTGGCTGGGCCAGCATTTATTGCCTATCCCTAATTGCCTGAGAAGGTGGTGGCATGCTCCCTTCTTGAACCACTGTTGTCCATGTGGTGTAGGTGTACCCACAGTGCTCTTAAAAAGGGGTTTTCAGGACTTTGACCCAGTAACAGTAAAGGAACAGCGATATACTTCCAAGTCAGGATGGTGAGAGACTTGGAGGGGAGCTTGGAGGTGGTGTTCCAATGTGCTTGCTCCCCTTTTCCATCTAGGTGATAGAGGTCATAGGTTTGGAAGGTGCTGTAAAGAAGCCTTGGTGAGTTGGTGAAGTGCATCTTGTAGATGATACACACTGCTGCCACTGCATCAGTGGTGCAGGGAGTGAAAGTTTAAGGTGGTGGATGGGGTGCCAATCAAGTGGGCTGCTTTGTCCTGGACGGTGTTGAGCTTCTTGAGTGTTGTGGGAGCTGCACTCACCCAGGCAAGTTTTTAAAAATTCAATTAATGGATGTGGGTGTCGCTGGCTACATAAGAACATAAAAAATAGGCCATTTGGCCCCTCAAACCTGCCCCGCCATTCATTAAGATCATGGCTTATCTGCCCCAGGCCTCAACTCCTCTTTCGTGTCAGCTCCTCATAGCCCTCAACTTCCTGATATTTCAAAAATCTATCTACCTCCTCTTTAAAATACTTTGTGATCTAGCCTCCATAACTCTCTGGGGTAGAGAATTCCAGACATTCACCACTCTCAGAGAAGAAATTCCTTCTCATCTCAGTTTAAATGAGCGTTCCCTTATTCTGTAACTATGTTCCCTAGTTCAAGATTCCCCCACTAGTGAAACATCTTCTCAACATCTACCATGTCAAAACCCCTCAGAATTTCAATAAGATCACCCCTCATTCTTCTAAACTCTAATGTATAAAGGCCTAAACTGTTTAGCCATTCTTGATAAGTCAACCTATTCATCCCAAGAATCAGCCAAGTGAATCTCTTTTGAACTGCCTCTAATGCCAGTATATCCTTTCCTAAATACAGGGACCAAAACTGTGCACAGTACTCCAGGTGCAGCCTCACCAACATCCTGTACAGTTGTAACAAGACTTCCCTATTTTTAAACTCCAACCCCTAGCAATACAGGCCAAAATTCCATTTGCCTTCTTAATTACTTGCTGCACCTGCATGCTAACTTTGAGTTTCATGCACAAAAACACCCAGATCCCTCCGTGCTGCACGTTTTTGGAGTCTCTATTTAAATAATAGTCTGCCTTTTGATTCTTCCTAGCAAAGTGCATGACCTCACACTATTTTCCTACATTAAACCCCATCTGCCAAGTTTTTGCTCACTGACTCAACCTGTCTATATCCCCTTGCAGATTTCTTATGTCCTCATCACATGCCCTCCCACCTATTTTTATATTAGCAGCAAATTTGGATACATTACACTCTGCCCCACCCCCACTCCTTCAAGTTATTAATATAGATTGTAAATAATTGAGGCCCTAGGACTGATTCCTTGTAGCACTCCAGCTAGGGCAACATTTATTGCCCATTTCTAAATGCCCTTGAGAAGGTGAGCTGCCTTCTTGAACTGTTGCAGTCCATGTGGTGTAGGTACACCCACAGTGCTGTTCAGGAAGGAGCTCCAGGATTTTGACCCAGCAACAATGAAGGAACGGTGATATATTTCCAAGTCAGGGTGGCGGCCGGCCTGGAAAGTGGTGGTGTTTCCATCTATCTGCTGCCCTTGTCTTCTAGATCGTTTGGAAGGTGCTCTCGAATGAGCCTTGGTGAATTCCTGCAGTGCTTCTTGTAGATGGTACACACTGCTGCTAACGTGCGTCGGTGGTGGAAGGAGTGAATGTTTGTAGAAGGGTTGCTAATCAAGCGGGCTGCTTTGTCCTGGACGGTGTCAAGTTTCTTGAATGTTGTTGGAGCTGAACTCATCCAGGCAAGCAGAGAATATTCCATCACACTTCTGACTTGTGCATTGTAGATGGTGGACAGACTTTGCGGAGTCAGGAAGCGAGTTACTCGCCGCTGGATTCCTAGCCTCTGACCTGTTCCTTGTAGCCAGAATATTTATATGGCTAGTCCAGTTCAGTTTCTGGTCAATGGTAACCCCCAGGATGTTGATAGTGAAGGATTCAGCGATGATAATGCTACTGAATGTTAAGGGGAGATGGGCAGATTCTCTCTTGTTGGAGATGGTCATTACCTGGCATTTATGTGGCACGAATGTTACTTGCCACTTGTCAGCCCAAGCCTGAATATTGTCCAGGTCTTGCTGCATATGGGCACGGACTGCTTCAGTATCTCTGAGGAGTCGCAAATGGTGCTAAACATTGTGCAATCATTCACAAACATCCCGACTTCTGGCCTTATGATGTAACAGAGCTCATTGATGAAGCAGCTGAAGATGGTTGGGCCTACGACACTACCCTGAGGAACTCCTGCAATGATGTCCTGGAACTGAGGTGATTGACCTCCAACAACCAGAATCATCTTCCTTTGTGCTGGATATGACTCCAACCAGTAGAGAGATTTCTCCTGATTCCCACCAACTCAAGTTTTGCTAGGGCTTCTTGTTGCCACACTTGGTCAAATGCTGCGTTGGTGTCAAAGGCAATCACTCTCACCTCTTGAGTTCAGTTCTTTCCTCCATGTTTGGACCAAGGCTGTAATGAGGTCAGGAGCTGAGTGGCCTTAGCAGAACCCAAACTGAGGATCAGTGCTGCTTGATAGCACTGTTGACGACACCTTGCATCACTCTGATGATCGAGAGTGGGCTGATGGGGATGTAGTTGGCCGGGTTGGATTTGTCCTTTGTGTACAGGACATATCTGGGCAATTTTCCACATTGTGGAGTGGATGCCAATGTTGTAGCTGGGCTAGGCCCGCTTTTAGTTCTAGGGCACAAGTCTTCAGTACAATTCTCGGAATGTTGTCAGGGTCAAAGGCCTCTGCTGAATCTAGTGCCTTCAGCTGTTTCTCGATATCATGTAGAGTGAATCGAATTGGCTGAAGGCTGGCATCTGTGATGCTGGGGACCTCAGGAGGCGACCGAGATGGATAATCCAATCAGCACTTCTGGCTGAAGATTGTTGCAAATACTTCAGCCTTGTCTATTGCACTGATATGCTGGGCTCCCACATCATTAAGGATGGGCATATTTCTGGAGCCTCCTCCTCTAGTTATTGTTTAATTGTCCACTACCATTCACGACTGGATGTGGCAGGAATGCCGAGCTTAGATCTGAATGTGTTGGTTGTGGGATTGCTTAGCTCTGTCTATTGCATGCTGCTTCCGCTGCTTTGCATGCAGGTAGTCCTGTGTTGTAACATCAAATTGACACCTGGTGTTTCTCCTTGCATGCTCACTTTTCAGTGAACCAGGGTTAATCCTCCGGCTTGATAGCAAAGGTAGAGTGGGGAATATGCTGGACTTCTAGGTTACAGATTATGGTTGAGTACAATTCTGATGCTGATGGCCCACCATGTCTCATGGATGCCCAGTTGAGTTGCTGGATCTGTTTGAAATCTATCCTATTTAGCACAGTGATTATGCCACACAACATGATGGAGGGTATCCTCAAAGTAAAGACAGGACTTTGTCTCCACAAGGATTGTGTGGTGGTCACTCCTACCAATACCATAATGGGCAGATACATCTGCAACAGGTAGATTAGTGAGGACGAGGTCAAGTAGGTTTTTCTCTCGTTGGTTCCCTCACCATCTGCCACAGAACCAGCAGCAGCCCTTTTGGACTTGGCCAGCTTGGTCAGTAGTGGTGCTACTGAGCTACTCTTGATAATGGACATTGAAGTCCCCCACCCAGAGTACATTCTGCACCCTTGCCACCCTCAGTGCTTCCTCCAAGTGGTGTTCAACATGGAGGAGCACTGATTCATCGGGGAGACATTAGGTGGTAACCAGCAGGTTTCCTGTCCCATTCAAGCACTTTACCCTGCAGATTACGGTCAGCAATGGTTTGAGAGATGCTGCATTAGTAATGAGTTAAGAGTAGTGACGGACTGCTAATTGAGGAGAGGTGGTGGCGTGGAGGTAATATCACTGGGTTAGTAATCCAGAGGTTCAGGCTAATGCTCAGGGGACACCGGCTCAAATCCCACCACAGCAGCTGGTGGAATTTAAGTTCAATAAAAAAATCTGGAAGTTAAAAGCTAGGCTAATGGTGAAACCATTGTCAATTGTTGTAAAAACACATCTGGGTCACTGATGCCCTTTAGGAAGGAAACCTGCTGTCCTTACCTGGTCTGGCCTACGTGGGACTCCAGATCCACAGCAATATGGTTGACTCTTAAATGCCCTCTGAAATGGCCTAGCAAGCCACTCAGTTGTATCGAACCACTACGAAAATGAAACTGGATGGACCGCCACAGGCACCAGAAATGACAACTGCAGCACATCCAGCCCTATTGACCCTGTTAACATCTGAGAGCTGGGGATGTAGTACTCTTCCCCAAAATTGGGAGGGCTGTCCCACAGATTGTCTCAACAGCCTGATGCCGTGAGACTTCATGGGATCCAGGGTCGATGTTGAGAACTCCCAAGCTAACTCCCTACTCCTCCCCCCCCCGATTGTATACCATTGTGTCGCCACCTCTGGTGAGGTGGGGATGGTGGTGCCTGGGACAATGTCTGTATGGTGTGATTCTGTGAGGATGACTATGTCAGGCTGTTGCATGATTAGTCTATGGATCTCCTATTTACGACAGAGATGAGGAGGAATTTCTTCTCTGAGGGTCATTAGTGTTTGGAATTCTCTTCCCCAGTGAGCAGTGCAGGCCAATTCACTGAATTTATTGAGGGCTGAGTTAGATTAAATTTTTTTTAAAATCTTTCACAGAATGTGGGCTTTGCTGGCCAGCATTTATTGCCCATTCCTAATTGCCCTTGAGAAGGTGGTGGTGAGCTGCCTTCTTGAACCGCTGCAATCCATGTGGTGTAGGTACACCCACAGTGCAGTTAGGAAGGAAGTTCCAGGATTTTGACCCAGCGACAGTGAAGGAACGGCCGATATATTTCCAAGTCAGCATGGTGATTGACTTCGAGAGGAACTTCCAGGTGATGGTGTTCCCATCTATCTGCTGCCCTTGCCCTTGGTTGTGGGTTTGGAAGGTGTTGTAAGAAGCCTTGGTAAATTCCTGCAGTGCATTTTGTAGATGGTACACACTGCTGCTACTGTGCTTTGGTGGTGAAGGGAGTGAATGTCTGTGGATGTGGTGTCAATCAACTGGACTGCTTTGTCTGGGATGGTGTCAAGCTTCTTGAATGTTGTCGCTCATCCAGGCAAGAGGGGAGTGAGTATTCAATCACACTCCTAACATGTGCCTTGTACAGGCTTTGGGGAGTTACAGGCTTTGAGGTGATGAATTACTCATCCCAGGATTCCCAGCCTCTAACTTGCTCTTGCAGCCACAGTATTTATATGGCTTGTCCAGTCAGTTTCTGGTCAATCGTAACCCACAGGATGTTGATAGTGGGGGATTCAGTGATGGTAATGCCACTGAACATCAAGGGGTGATGGTTAGATTCGCTATTGTTGGAGATGGTCATTGCCGGACAGTTGTGTGGCATGAATGTTACTTGCCACTTGTCAGCCCAAGCCTGGATATTGTCCAGGTCTTGCTGCACTTTGACATGGACTGCTTCAGTGTCTGAGGAGTTGTGAATGGTGCTGAACATTGTGCAACTATCAGCAAAATCCCCATTTCTGACCTTATGATGGAAGGAAGGTCAAGGATGAAGCAGCTGAAGATGGTTGGGCCTAGGACACTACCCTGAGGAATTCCTGCAGTGATGTCCTGGAACTGAGATGACTGACCTCCAACAACCTCAACCATCCTCCTTTGTGCTAGTTAAGACTCCAACCAGTGGAGAGTTTTCCCCCTGATTCCCATTGACTCCAGTTTTGCTAGGGCTCCTTGATTCCACACTTGATCAAATGCTGCCTTGATGTCAAGGGCAGTCACTCTCACCTCACCTCGGGAGTTCAGCTCTTATGTCCATATTTGAACCAAGGCTGTAATGAGGTCAGGAGATGAGTGACCCTTACGGAACCCAAGCTGGACGTCAGTGAGCAGATTATTGCTAAACAAGTGCCGTTTGATAGCACTGTTGATGACCCCGTCCATCACTTTACTGATGATTGAGATAGACTGATGGGGCAGTAATTGGCCAGGTTGGATTTGTCCTGCTTTTTGTGTACAAGACATACCTGGGCAATTTTTTCACATTGCCGGGTAGATGCCAGTGTTGTAGCTGTACTGGAACAGCTTGGCTAGGGGCGCAGCAAGTTCTGGAGCACAAGTCTTCAGTACTATTGCCGGAATATTGTCAGGGCCCTGCAGTGATGTCTTGGAGCTGAGAAGACTGACCTCCAACAATCACAACCATATTCCTTTGTGCTAGGTATGACTCCAACCAGTGGAGAGTTTTTCCTGATTCCCAGTGACTCCAGTTTTGCTAGGGCTCCTTGATGCCACACTCAGTCAAAAGTGTAGCCTTGATGTCAAATGCAGTTACACTCACCTCACCTCAAGAACAAGGGAGTCAAGGGTTATTTGGGGGGGGGGGGGGGGGGGGGGGGGGGGCACAGAAAAAAATGGAGTTACAGTCACAATCAGATCAGTCATGATCTTACTGAATGACGGAGCAGGCTCAAGGGGCCGAGTGGCCTACTCCTGCTCCTACTTATGTTCTCATGAGTGGATGGAAATAAACTTGTGCTTCCCATTCCAGCTCCCCCCAAAAATATAAAAATATATTTGCTTACTCAGGGTTGGGGTTTGGCAGGTGGAGAGTTCCATCTGTATCCTCACTGTTTTTGTGATGCTGTGAGGGGTCAGTCACCACCTCCAGCCTCGTACTCTGATGATTCAATCAGCAAGGGCATCATGACTGTATAGGAGGGGAAGAGAATAATAGGGGAAGCACAAATGTAGGTGAATGTTATCAAAGGGGGAAGAAAGAAAAGCAGTTGCAAACTGCAAGAAGGGTATGAGACTCAACCTGTCCCACAGGTATTGAGGACAATGCAGTTGGGGTGGGAGGAATATTTGGCAGCTCTGGGGCCATTTAAACACAAGGACAAGTAAATGCTGTAATGTTTGAGTGCTTGTCCTTTTTTGCAAGATGTGACTACTGGTCAAGCTGCAGATCAGTGCCCTGGCTTTAGCTAATCAACAAGTCCATTAAGAAGTTGTGACATATCAAACTGACAGTAACTGAAGGAACCACCAGAAAGTAAAATTTAAAAATGTTAAACTTCCCTACATTTATACTTTGCTTGGGAGTCGTTGCATTATTTTTGTTTGTTTAAACTTACTTACTTGTCTGTGGTCGCTGCAGCTGTCAAGATAGTGGAAGTCAGGTCTGCCAGTCAAACTGGGAGAATGATCCAGTCAGCTGAGGTAGAATAAATGTGCCTACTAAATTTGCTTAGGTTGGAATAAATTTGACTGCGATTAGGTGCAAACAATGTATTGGAGCTGTGTTACAGAAGTGTGCAATGGCACACAAAACACAATAGAACAAAAAACTTGGTAAAGGGGAATATTTCTTGTAATGAATGTAATGATGCATTTGCTTGCAAAATATGTCAAGGTTCTTTGCAAAAATAGTGATATAATTGACGCAATGCTTCCAGTTTGTGTAAACATTCTGAAATAATCTGAAGAAATTGTACTTCAAATTATATACAAAGGAAACCAAATTAATTTGGACCCAGGTCTGGCTGCAGGTCGTTATGATTTGAAATTTCAGCTCAACAATTTGCTGCCTTTTATGGGCTGAGTTTCCAACGAAACAAAAAATTCAAAACTTACTGTCCATTTTAATTGCCTTAGTTTAGAGATAAACTTTTGCAATGCTGCTAAAATTTACTTATTATTTACGACGTTTTCATCCAGCTTCTTGCAAGAGGACACTTTTTAACCATTTTAATATCCATTCAGGGGAAACTTTGTTAGTAAAAGTTTATTTGCCAAAAAGCATCACCAACAAAAGTAAAGTTTTAATGACCAAAGGAAAGTTGATCAGAAAACTGTAATGCAAACTACCCTCCCCCTGCTACCGCATAAACAATCCTGACTGCTTACTTCCACCAAATGGCTAAATAAAATTGGGGTCAAGATACTAAAGTTAGCAGTTAACATTGGTCACTGGTCATATTTAAGGGACCCAGTGCTAGGGAAATATATTTTCACCATCAAGCACTCTCAAGTTAGGTACAGCGCAGCCAAATGCAGAGAAGAGTTTCTTCTGTTTTGACAATGCATCCCAATCACAACCCAGGAACACCCTAGCATAGGTTTCAGGTTCCACAAGTTTAAGTTACATGCCTGTTCCCCGCGAGTTTTTTTTTTAAATAAAAATGTTACTATTCCATCAGGATAGAAATTAGAGGGAAAAAAAGGCAGAGGCAACTTAATTTTAACACTGTTTAGCTAACATGACGAACAGGCTTTTTTTGTAAATTTCATGCAAGTTATTTTAATGTGGTAAAAGTAAAAAATCTTAGTAAAAAACTTTATCTTCAACTAAAATCATTTGACCTTCGATAGTGGATTGCAAATAACAGAAGCAGTTTTACCCACTGACACTAATTCATGGAACACAGCAGTGGACGCCAGGAGGTAATGCATCAACTGCTACTGCACTGCATAACAAAGTAGACTCAGATTCAGTTCCATATTCATCAGATAGCGTAGCCATTTCATTTATGAACTCTGCAAAATTTGGTTCTTCAGCATCCAGGCTGCCAAACTCTGCAATATCCAATTCTTTCACAAATGCTGTACAAGGGGCACTAGCCGAGGCAACAATTTCTGCAGGATCTCAATGTAAAACTAAAATAGTTGAGTGGCTGACTTTGTTCAATTCCATGCATTGCACAGTGCAACCTCACATCCACAGGACAACACTGTTTCTGTTGATGTCCTACTTCCTTGCACTGTCCATGCACTTTGGATAATAAAATGAATTTCCACCATAGACTCAAGACAACCAGCTGTCAATAGATTGGACGTTCCAATTCTGTACATGGCCAACTCTTGGGCTTTCTCCAGCTTGGCTGCAGACACCCTGGCTTCCTTAAGAAGGATTTGCCTGAACCAAAGGCAACCTTCGCCCTGCTTTCATAGCCAACGTGAGGTTGCTGTTGTATCCCAGTTCGTGGTTTAATTGACCCTCCCAATTTGCCTATTAAAATACAGGCAATGCAGAAAAATTACCAGGAAGCCACTGTTTCCAGAACTTTAACTCATTTCCTCCATTAACAATTCATTTTCTTTTCACAACTAGAAATTAGCAGGCAATGCCTAAAAAGTGCAGCTGATGACCTAGCCAATTGCTGCAGGATCATCTCTGTACTCTTATCAACTATCAGAACTAACTGAAGCAACTTGGCTTGGAAAGTGCTGTGCTAAAGATTGCATCCTTCAAAAAGAGAGTGAGTTTCACTGTACCTTTAGAAATAGTTAATGCAGGAGACCACTGTGATCTTAGAATATCAAGACAGATGCTGCCATTACTGTTAATATTTGGGTGATAAATTCTCGTAGTAAATGCAACCTGCAAGAAAAAAAGAACATTACTCAATCTGCACTAACATAGACCACAACACACACAAGCTAGTTTTACTCTTTTACAATTTCTAGAAAAAACAATTAAACAGTCAATGCCAATACTTCAATATATATGTAAAAGTTTAGATGGCTCATTAACTAGTGTCAAACACCACCCAGAAACTAAAAAATCAGTCTTGGTTGTCTCTATATAAATGTTTAGTTGCCATAATCCACACACATCATGTCATAATTGAACAGTGTTAAAGAAAGTTAGTTTTGAAATTGGAAGTAATCTGAGGTACTGAAGGAGACATGATGAACTAGGGAATCTTGCAATTAACCACCAATTGACCAAGGTTGATTCCTGGCAGATAGGTCAGTACAGTAGCCTTAAATAGAAAACATGTAGCAGCTTTAACTACAGATGCCCTCTAGGTCTCAGCCTACTCATGAGAAAAGTGTGTACAAATGGGATCAAAACCATTTTTAATCTCAATACACAAGTATGAACTTCAAGTTCCAATCTGTTTAGAACAACAGACCAAATTACTGGAATCTTTAGCTCTACGTGCAGGTCTCTGCAAATCACTTCATTCAGTGAGTCAGTCAGCACTCTCCAACTGTCCTTCCACAAAGTAAGGCATCAAGGGGATGTCAATATCTTTGTCTCAAAGTTGGGAAACAAAAATGAAACTAAACTCTCTACTCCATTGTATAGTGCAGTGTCAAAATATTAAAATTTGTCATTTTCAGGAAAAATGTTTCAATGCGAGAAGTATAACAGGCAAGGCAGATGAGCTTAGAGCTTGGATTAGTACTTGGGACTATGATGTTATTGCTATTACAGAGACTTGGTTGAAGGATGGACAGGACTGGCAGATAAATTTTCCAGGATTTAGATGTTTCAGGCAGGATAGAGAGGGATGCAGAAGAGGTGGGGGAGTTGCACAGCTGGTTAAGGGGAATATCACAGCTGTACGACAGGAGGACACCTCGGTGGGCTCATGCAGCAAGGCAATATGGGTAGAGCTCTGGAATAGGAAGGGTGCAGTCACAATGTTGGGGGTTTACTATAGGCCTCCCAACTGCCAGCAGGAGATTGAGGAACAGTTATGTAGGCAGATTTTGGAAAGATGTAAAAGCAATAGGGTTGTTGTGGTGGGTGATTTTAACTCTCCCTATATTGACTGGGAATCACTTAGTGCTAGGAGTTTTGGATGGTGCAGAATTTGTAATGTGCATCCAGGAGGGCTTCCTGAGACAATATGTAGATAGTCCAACTAGGGAAGGGGCAATACTGGACCTGGTGTTAGGGAATGAACCGGGCCAGGTGGTCGAAATTTCAGTAGGGGACCATTTCGGGAAAAGTGACCATAATTCAGTAAGTTTCAAGGTACTGGTGGATAAGGATAACAGGAGTCCTCGGGTTAAGGTGCTTAATTGGGGGAAGGCTAATTATATCAATATTAGGCAGGAACTGAGGAATCTAGACTGGATGCGGATGTTTGAGGGCAAATCAATGTGGGGGCTTTCAAACGTCAGTTGATAAGAATTCAGGACCGGCTTGTTCCTGCTAGGATGAAGGATAAGCATGGCAAGTTTCAGGAACATTGGATAACGAAGGATATTGAGAGATTAGTCAAAAAGGGAAACATTCGTAAGGGCTAGAAAGCTGGGAACAAATGAAGCCCGTGGAGAATATAAAGAAAGTAGGAAGAAACTTAAGCAAGGAGTCAGGAGGGCTAAAAGGGGTCATCAAAAGTCACTGGCAACCAGGATTAAAGAAAATCCCAAGGCCTTTTATACATATGTAAAAAGCAAGAGGGTAGCCAGGGAAAGGGTAGGCCCACTCAGGGACAGAGGTGGGAATCTGTGTGTGGAGTCAGAAGAAATGGGAGGGATACTAAATGAGTATTTCTCATCAGTATTCACCAAAGAGAAGGACTTAGTGGTCAATTTGTCTAGGGAAGTGTGTGAAGATAACCTGGATCATGTTGAGATCAAAAAAGAGGTGTTAGACGTCTTGAAGAATATTAAGGTGGATAAGTCCCCAAGGCCAGATGGGATCTACCCCAGAGTACTGAGGGAGGCAAGGGAGGAGATTGCTGGGGCCTTGACAGAAATCTTTGTATCCTCACTGGCTATGGGTGAGGTCCCAGAGGACTGGAGAATGGCCAATGTTGTTCCATTGTTTAAGAAGGTTAGCAGGGATAATCCAGGAAATTACAAGCCGGTGAGTCAGTAGTAGGGAAATTATTGAAGAAGATTCTTCGTGACAGGATTTACTACCATTTGGAAGCAAATGGGTGTATTAGTGAGAGGCAGCATGGTTTTGTGAAGGGGAGGTCGTGTCTTACTAACTTGATCAAGTTTTTCGAGGAAGTGACAAAGATGATCAACGATGGACGGGCAGTGGATGTTATATACATGGATTTCAGTAAGGCCTTTGACAAGGTCCCTCATTGGAGGCTGGTACAGAAGGTAAAGTTGCACGGGATCAGAGGTGATTTGGCAAGATGGATACAGAATTGGCTTGGTCATGGAAGACAGAGGGTAGCAGTGGAAGGGTGCTTTTCTGAATGGAGAACTGTGACTTGTGGAGTTCCACAGGGATCAGTGCTGGGACCTTTGCTGTTTGTAGTATATGTAAATGATTTGGAGGAAATCTAACTGGGCTATTTTGGTAAGTTTGCAGACGACACTAAGGTTGCAGGAGTTGCAGATAGTGAAGAGGATTGTCAAAGGATACAACAGTATATAGATCGGTTGGAGACTTGGGTGGAGAAATGGCAGATGGAGTTTAATCTGGACAAATGCGAGGTAATGCATTTTGGAAGGTCTAATACAGGCAAGAATTATACAGTAAATGGCAGAACCCTTAAGTGCATTAACGGGCAGAGGGATCGGAGTGTACAGGTCCATAGGTCACTGAAAGTGGCAACGCAGGTGGACAAGGTAGTCAGGAAGGTATATGGCATGTTTGCCTCCATTGGCAGGGGCAATGAGTATAAAAGCTGGGAAGTCATGCTGCAGCTAAATAGAACCTTGGGTTAGGCCACACTTGGACTATTGCGTGCAATTCTGGTTGCCACATTACCAGAAGGATATGGAGGCATTGGAGAGGGTGCAGAGGAGGTTTACCAGGATGCTGCCTGGTCTGGAGGTTATTAGCTATGAGGAGAGGTTGGAGAAACTTGGATTGTTCTCACTAGAGTGACGGAGATTGAGGGGCGACTTGATAGAAGTTTACAAAATCATGAGTGGCATGGACAGAGTAGATAGCCAGAAACTTTTTCCCAGGGTGGAAGAGTCAATTACTAGGGGACATTGATTTAAGGTGAGAGGAGAAAACTATAGAGATGTGCGGGGCAAGTTTTTTACGGAGGTGTCTGGAATTCACTGCCAGAGGAGGTGGAGGAAGCAGGTACGATAGCGGTGTTTAAGAGGCAGCTTGACAAATACATGAATAGGATGGGAATATAGGGATACGGACCCCAGAAGTGCAAAATGTTTTAGTTGACGGGCAATATGATCGGCGCAGGCTTGGAGGGCCGAAGGGCCTGTTCCTGTGCTGCACTTTTCTTTGTTCTTTAATGTGAAATCCAAAATGTACCAGAACAGTCATTTAAGAGCCAGTCAGTTTACAGCCATACATAGCTCCGTTCCAGAAGCTATCTAGAAGATCCATAAAAAGGTCTCTTCAAACCACTTCACAATTACCCCATAACTACCATAACAAGAGATTAGTCAATTAACTCTGTTTGTGGGTAACTGGTTGCTATGTTTGCCTACATTAAAACAGTGACTACACTTCTGAAGTACTTCATTGGCTGTGAAATCCTTTAGGACAACTTGGAAGGCATTGAGTTTGTTCTATCTTAAAACAGAGTGGAAACTGAGAAATCTATAGACATCTGTAGCCAGAAATAAAAATGTAGCCTGGCTGTGGATAACTTTATAAAACACTTGCTGATTTTGCAGTATGCAACCTGCTGCCCGGTTGTAATGTTCATCTATCTGGATTGGTCTGCTATAGTAGGTACTGCCAAGGAAGAAATAATCTGAAATCAATAAAGTCAAAATGGTTCCAGAATTAACCTACTAAACTAAAGACAATATTCACTGCAGCACTAGGCTATGTCCATTGGTGAGACTTGTACTAGTCAGCTGATCCCAGGTGATGCAATTCTTGTTAGAAAGTGCCTGGAACTGCTCCCAACAGTAAGCCAGCAACTCCTATTAGAAAGGCAGCAGAGGGCAGAATCGTGTTCAGCTGTGATGCCTTCCATTGTCAAACAGCTTAATAGTCACTGGCCAGTTTCACAGCAACCATGAACAACAGTGCAAGTGAAAATAATCAATGTCTTTGGAAAGTAGGTGAACAAGAAATTGCTTCAAAACTAAAAAGCAAAGCCTAAATTAATTTCTTGCTTTTAGCAAAAGTGTCAAAGGATGCTACACGTGAAGATCGTGATAACGAACAAGCAAGTGCAAAATAACGTGCATACATGTCACAATCATATCATGGTATATTGCAAATCTTTGAAAGCTAATTCTATAACTCAAGTGCTTTCTTAAAGAATACAGACACATGGGAGGAAACAATTTTCTTCAGGAACTCAAGATGTGAACCAGTGAAAGTCAGGAGATGGGATACTGCATTACTGCAGCTTTGTTGCAAGAAACACAAATGGTTTGTTTTCCAAGCATCTACATTGGGAAACTTAAAGACACAAACTTCTTGTTAATTCATTCATGGGACGTCACTGGCTAGGTCAGCATTTATTGCCTATCCTTAATTGCCCTTGAGAAGGTGATGGTGAACTGCCTTCTTGAGCCGTTGCAGTCCATGTGGCATAGGTACACCCACAGTGCTGTTAGGGAATTCCAGGATTTTGACCCAGCGACAGTGAAGGAACAGTGATATATTTCCAAGTCAGAATGGTGAGTGACTTGGAGGGGGAACTCCCAGGTGATGGTGTTCCCATCTATCTGCTGCCCTTGTCCTTCTAGATGGCAGTGGTCATGGGTTTGGAAGGTGCTGTCCAAGAAGCCTTGGTGAATTCCTGCAGTGCATCTTGTAGATGGCACACACTGCTGCTACTGTGCGTTGGTGGTGGAGGGAGTGAATGTTTGTGGGTGGGGTGCCAAGCAGGCAGGCTGATTTGTCCTGGATGGTGTCCAGCTTCTTGAGTGTTGTTAAGAGTTGCACTCATCCAGGCAAGTGGAGAGTATTCCATCACACCCCTGACCTGTACCTTGTAGATGGAGGACAAGTTTTGGGGGAGTCAGGTGGTGAATTACTCTCCACAGGATTCCTAGCCTCTGACCTGCTCTTGTAGCCACAGTATTTATATGGCTAGTCCAGTTCAGCCTCTGGTCAATGGTAACCCCCTAGGATGTTGATAGTGGGGGATTCAGCAATGGTAATGCTACTGATGTCAAGGGGTGATGGTTAGATTCTCTCTTGTTGGAGATGGACATTGCCCAGCACTTGTGTGGTGTGAATTCTACTTGCCACTTGTCAGTCCAAGCCTGGATACTGTCCAGGTCTTGTGGCGTTTGGACATAGACTGTTTCAGAATTGGAGTCGTCTCGAATGATGAACATTTCGCAATCATCAGCGAACATCCCCACTTCTGACCTTATGATGGAAGGGAGGCCATTGATGAAGCAGCTGAAGATGGCTGAACCTAGGACACTACCCTAAGGAACTCCTGCAGTGTTGTCCTGGAACTGAGGTGACTGACAACCACAACCATCTTCCTTTGTACTAGGTATGACTCCAACCAATGGCGAGTTTTTCTCGACTCCCATTGACTCCAATTTTGCTTCGGCTCCTTGAAGCCGCATTCAGTCAAATGCTGCCTTGATGTCAAAGGCAGTCACTGCACCTCACCTCTGGAGTTCAGCTCTTTTGTCCGTGTTTGAAACAAGGCTATACTGAGATCAGGAACTGAGTGGCCCTGGTGGAACCCAAACTGAGCATCAGTGAGCAGGTTATTGCTAAGCAAGTGCTGCTTGATAGGGCTGTTGATAATCCCTTCCATCAGAGTGTAAGCTGATGGTGCAGCAATTATCGGGGTTGGAATTGTACAGGACATACCTGGGCAATTTTCCACATTGCTGGGTTGTTGCCAGTCTTGTAGCTGTACCGGAACAGCTTGGCTAGGGGTGCAGCAAGTTCTGGAGCACAAGTCTTCAGTGCTATTGCCAGAATGTTGTAAGGGCCCATAGTCATTGCAGTGTTCAGTGCCTTCAGGTGGTTGTTGATATTATGTGGAGTGAATCAAATTGGCTGAAGACTGACATCTGTGACACTGGGAACCTCTGGAGGAGACCAAAATGGATCATCCACTCAGCACTTCAGGCTGAAGGTTGTTGCAAATATTTCAGCCTTATCGTTTGCACTGATGTGCTGGGCTCCTATATCATCGAGAAAGGGGTTATTTGTGGAGCCTCCTTCTCCGACGAGTTGTTTAATTGTCCACTACCACTCACGACTGGATGTGGCAGGACTGCAGAGCTTAAACCTGATCTGTTGGTTGTGGAGTTGCTTAGCTCTATCGCTTGCTGCTTATGTTGTTTGCCACACAAGTAGTCCTGTGTTATAGCTTCATCGAGTTGATACTTCATTCTGCCTGGCGCTGATCCTGGCATGCCCTCCTGCACTCATTGAACCAGGATTGATCCCTTGGCTTGGTGGTAATGGATGTGCACTGATGCCCTCCACCACATCTGCCCTTCTTGTTATCCCTCCTTACTCCAATGCTCGGGCTTAAACACTGATTTTGTCACATTTTAAGGAACAGTTTGACCACCAATAATGATGGATGTCAATAGCTATACTTGCCTTGGGTGGTTTGAAAGGGTAGTCTGTAGGAAAATGAATTGTCAAGAAAAAGACTCCACCCTGATATGGACTGTCATTCTGTTGAGAGAGAAATAAGAATTAATTTTACAATCCCTTAGCAATAAACACTTAGGTTTCAAACTTTGAACAAATACTTACAGGTCCCATGATTGTGGCTTGCCAGTGAAACACTAAAAAGAAAGAAATACTGGCCATTAGTATGAAATACAAATCAGTTTGGACACTTACATGCTCCATTAGCAAATATAGAGGGGTGAAGGGAAACAACTAATGAATTTGTACAGTCGTATCATACATTCAATGCTTAGTTTAAAGGCAGGGATAGCAATTTGTAGACCACATATCACTGAAACATGCCAAAGTCTGAAAGCCAGTGCCCCGAGTTTACGTTAACTTGAGTTATTGTACATTCCCTAAATGGTTGGCACCCAAAAGGGATCATCTTTTCTAGCCACCAGGTCAGAATATCAACTAACGTCAGAATCAAATATTAGCAGCATAAATATAGAAAGCACAGGGTTGTGCTAGGTCTAAACCTACAAAACTAATCTTCCAACATCTTACTTTCAAATGCTCCAGCTAAAGCCAAAGATAACACTGGCTAGGCCACAACAGGCGTATGGCAGAGTTAACGTTTCAAGTCCGTATGACTCTTCCTTGGGGTTCTGAAGGGTCATATGGACTTGAAACGTTAACTCTTGTCTTTCTCTCCACAGATGCTGTCAGGCCTGCTGAGTTTTTCCAGCAATTTTTGTTTTTGTTTCAGATTTCCAGCATCCGCAGTGTTTTGCCTTTATACAGGAGTATTGCAACCAGTTCTGGTCAACACACTTTAAGAAGGATGTGAGGATCCTTGAAGATGCAGAGGTAATTTACCAGAATAGCTCCAGTGATGAAGGATTTTAGCTACAAAGTTGGACTGGAGAAACTGGGTTGTTTACCTTGCAAAGGAGACTCGGGGGAGATTTGATAGAGGCATATAGATTACGACAGGTTTAGGTAAGGTAGATGAAGAAAAGCTGTTCCCATTAGGTGATGGTAGAAGGGCGAGGGGACAGGTTTACAGTTTTGGGTGAGGGGTACAGGAAGCACGCGAGGAAGAACTCTTTTGTTTTACACAGCGAGTGATAATGACCTGGCACCGGCTGCCTATAAGGTTAGAAGTGGAAATGATTAATAATTTCAAAAGGAAATTGAATGAACACTTAAGGGAAACGCTTGCAGGGCTACAGGGATAGAGCAGGGCAAGGGGACTGACCACATTGCTCTAAAGAGAGCTGGCACTGAGTCAATGGGCGCCTTCTGCAGTACAGACTGTCTCAAAACTGGCAACCTTGGGATCGAGTCCGTGCCGGATTTCAGATTCAGCTGGTTTATGGGTCAGGCGGTTCAAGCTCGGCCAGGGTGGGCAGATCCAGGTTGGTTAGAGTCTAGTGTTACTCGGACCATTTAGAGAATTAAGAATTTATTAAGAATTAAAATTCATGCACGGCAGTGTAGAAAATGTCCGGTTTTTGGATATCTCCTGCTTTCGGATGGCTGGATTTGAGACACTACCTGTATTATGACTACATGAATAGAAATAATACTGATGATAGGTATAATTTCCTCATTCTATGAATTCCATAAAGAGGGAGCCATTAACTATAGAAGGAAAAAATAAAACTCGACACTAAGATCCATGTCATAATTACACCTTGTAGCTCTGGATTGGAGGCACTTTATTTACTGAAACATTAGTTTTAATTCAGAGAAAGAACCATTCCTCTCCTGAGTGCCATTAAATAGCACCAAGATCCACTGCTAGAAATTAAAAGCAGGCATGATAAAACATTAATGAGGAGCTGAAGTATATTTACTCAGCGAGGAAAAATGTGTTCTAGGCCACCACCTGGAAGTTCCCCTCCAAGCCATTCACCACCCTGACTTGGAAATATATCGCTGTTCCTTCAGTCGCCGGGTCAGAAGCCTGGACCTCACTCCCTAACAGCACTATGGTGTATCTACACAATATAAACCCAGTTTATTCAGCCTTTCATTGTCAGAAACTTTCTCATCCCAGAGATCAATCTAGTGAACCTTCACTGTACTGCCTCAAACACAAGTATATCCTTTCTTAAAAAATGGAGGCCAAAATCATACAGTGCTCCATGTGTGATGTCACCAAAGTAACAACTGTAAAGAAGTGAATGTCCCACTTATTTTATCTGTTAAAAATTTTTTCCTAGAGACACAGAAACACTTTCCTGAATTAGATGATTATTTATTTAACAATTTGTACCGAGAAACCCAAAAGCACATATGCCTACAATGTATTCAGCAGTGTTCTGTAATCTATCTGATCTGGAAACAACTGGTGCAAATTGGTCCAAATTCTCCTATATTGCCCTACTGTGGAAAGGAGGGCAATATATCCAGAAATAGTCCATAATGGAATCAGTTAGCTTCCCTGGGAGAAAATTCAACACAAGTTATCCAAGCACATGGTATTTAGAGATCTTAAAAAAAAAATCTAACACTGACTGATGCCAAGGCCAAAGGAAGATCTCCTTAAACTAAGGTTTTTTGCTTCGAGGTAACTATGTTGACTAAACAGCAAAACTTAGCCAAGACTGTAAAAAAGCTTCTATATCTTCCGCAGATCTTTAAAGGCAAACAACTTCTATTCTTTAGTGAAACTTGGAAACCAAACTATACCTGTATTCAAACTGCATACAGTTGCTGCTGACAAGTCGAGGGCTCACAATGGGGTCATTTATAAATGGACAGCAAAGAACACCTGATGCAATCATGCCAATGCTCTTGTGTATTTGATGTTTCCTTCCATAGGAAACCAGCAACTTCCATTTTAAATGGAGCTCAAAGAACACAAATGTCACACCAAGAAACATTTCCTTTTGTTAAAAAAATTGTGTACCATTTCATTTAAAACACTCACTGTCATCTCCAACTGGGCCTGCAGAACACTGTGCTGGAGGATCACGAGCCAAGTCATTGAGTTCCTAGATTTTAAAATGAAAACCGTTACAATTTCATGGATGAAACAGTGGTTATTTGGAATGAGATTTGCACCCCCCACCATCTAAAACAAACACACACTCTGCAAACTGGTGACAATTAGGCAATGCAAATGTGTGCACAAAATCCACAATTTTACAGTAGTCCAACAACTTCATGGTCACTTTTTTTTTGTTGATATCTACTTTATTTCCAAGTTTTTGCATTTTGTTTAAAAACTGAATTCCTTCACAGCAATGAAGTTATGCTGAACCTTTATCAATCACTGGTTAGATCTCAACTAGCATCCAACTCTGAACACAATTTCAGAAGGTCTTTGAAGAGAGTACAGAGGAGATTTACAAGAATGGTACTAGGGATGAAGGACAGTTATGTGGAGAGGCTAGAGAAGGATTGATCTCAGAGCAGAGAAAATAAAAGGGAGATTTAATAGAGGTACTCAAAATTTATGAGGGGATTTGTTAAGAATAGATAGCAAAAATAAGTCTCTCCTGATGGGAGAGTCAGTAACCAGAGGGCACAGGTTTAAGATAATTGGCTAAGGAACCACCAGGAAATGATTTTTGTTTACACCAAACAAACCAACTGGAATCCGTTGTCCGAAAGAGCGGTGGAAGCAGATTCAATATTGATATTCAAAAGGGGAACAAAATTAAAGCTAAATAATTGGAGTGTGATACTAATTCAGCATCTCTTTTAAAAAGCTGGCACAGTTAAGACAGGATGAATAGACTCCTTTTGTGCTGTATGGTTCGCTTAAGTTTTCAAACTACTATGGTGAGATTAGAATTACAAATCCAGTAACATAACCACAACAGAGAGGGCAATAACCATGTCAAGAAGGGAGGGAGACAAAAAGCAGGAAACTATTGGCCAATCAACCTAACATCTGTCATTGGGAAAATGCTAGAGTCCATTATTAAGGAAGAAATAGCAGGACATTTAGAAAAGCTTAACACAATCAGAGTCACCATGGATTTGTGAAAGGGAAATCATGTTTGACAAATTTGCTAGAGTTCTTTGAGGATATAACAAGCAGAATTGATAAAGGGGAATCGGTAGACTGTAGTGTATTTGGATTTCCAAAAGGCATTCGATAAGGTGCCACATATAAGGTTATTGCACAAGATAGGAGCTCACAGTGTTGGGGGTAATGTGTTAGCATGGATTGAGGATTGGTTAACACACAGAAGACAGTCAGGGTTAATGGGTCTTTTCAGGTTGGAAAGATGTAACTAGTGGAGTGCCACAAGGATCAGTCCTAGAGGCTCGATTATTTACTAACTATATTAATGACTTGGAGGGGGCAGAGTGTAACATATCCAAATTTGCTGATGATACAAAAATAGGTTGAAGGGCATGTTGTGATGAGGACATAAGGAATGTGCAAAGGGATATAGACAGGTTGAGTGAGTGGACAAAAACTTGGCAGATGGAGTTTAATGTAGGAAAGTGAGGTCATGCACTTTGGTAGGAAGAATCAAAAGGCAGACTATTATTTAAATGGAGAGAGATTCCAAAAAAGTGCAGCACGGAGGGATCTGGGTGTTTTTGTGCATGAAACAAAAAGTTAGCATGCAGGTAAATGAATTAGTAATTAAGAAGGCAAATGGAATTTTGGCCTGTACTGCTAGGGGGTTGGAGTTTAAAAATAGGGAAGTCTTGTTACAACTGTACAGGGTGTTGGTGAGGCCGCACTTGGAGTACTGTACAGTTAAGAAAGGGTATACTGGCATTGGAGACCGTTCAAAAGAGATTCACTAGGCTGATTCCTGGAATGAAGGTGTTGACTTATCAAAAACAGCTAAACAGGTTAGGCCTTTATTCATTAGAGTTTAGAAGAATGAGGGGTGATCTTATTGAAACATAAGATTCTGAGGAGGTTTGACAGGGTAAATGTTGAGAAGATATTTCCACTAGTGGGGGAATCTTGAACTAGGGGACATAGTTACAGAATAAGGGGACACATTTAAAACTGTGATGAGAAGGAATTTCTTCTCTGAAGGTGGTGAATGTCTGGAATTCTCTACCTCCAAGTGTTGTAGATGCTAGATCACCGAAAGTATTTAAAGAGAAGGTAGATAGATTTTTGAAATATTGGGGAGTTGAGGGCTATGAGGAGCTGGCACGAAAGAGGAGTTGAGAGACCTGGGGCAGAACAGTCATGATCTACTGAATGGCAGGTCAGGCTTGAGGAGCCAAATGGCGTACTCCTGCTCCTATTTCTTATGTTCTTATGCCAAGGATGTGATTCTATTCCCATTCACAAATACTCCAACAATGCTACAGCAACACTTTCCTAGCTGGCCTTCCACTTTCCACTGGCCATACGCTTAATCTGATCCAAAACTCTGTTATCTGCTTCTTAACTTACACAACATTGCATTCACCCAAAGCTCACTAACCTACATTGGCTTTCAGTCCGGCAACCTCATTTTAAAAACTCTCATCATGGTACTTAATCCTCCTCCTTATCTCCTTAAAACTCTCCGCGATTCTAACCCGTTCCTCCTTTACGTTGCATCTTAAAGCTTACAGTTTGACTAAGCTGTTCATATCTCCACGTGGCTCGGTGCTAAGTGTTATTCACTAGATTGAGTCCTGTGATGAGGGGGCTGGAAGAGATCAAGTAGAGTGGATCTATATTCTCTAGAATTTAGAAGAATGTACTGAATTCATAGAAAGTTTGACTGGGTAGATGCTCCCCTGACTAGGGAGTCTAAAACTAGAAATCATTGCCTGAGAAGGGGTTGACCATTTAAGACTGAGATGAAAATTTCTTCAATGACTCTTTAGAATTCTCTAGTGATGAGGATAGTCAAGGCTTGGATCAGCATATTCTGGGCACTAAGGGAATCAAGGGTTTATGGGGTTAGGACAGAAATATGGAGTTAAGCTAGAGGTTTAACATCAAACTTATTGAATGACCAAACAGGCTCAAAGGGCCACAAGGCTGGCTCCTATTTCTTGTTATGTTGCACAACCTTACTTTTGTCACCTCCTTTAGCTAGGCACAGCACTGTACTGCATAAGTGCAACTTCCTTGTACTTTGATTGCTTAATTGGTTGGGATACATTCAGAGGGGCCAGTCAGCTAGGCTCAGTTTTATCCCATGATTGTCCTTTTCTATCATCCTGCATGGCACAAATTGTGGTTACTTGAGTTTTGTATAAGGGAATAGTACAAAGAACTATCTATTTGATGCTTAGCTTTAAATTCAGTTCACACTGAATGAATTGCTCGTATGAGTAAGCAACTTGCATAAAAGCAATCAAAATAAATAAGGCATTCCAAATTGGGACTGTTTTCAATTAGAAATGATCAAACGTTTGCTCTGAATTTTCCTCGATGATATCAATGTCAGTGTTTCAAAGCAATGTTAATCCAAAATTCCTAATCTCTCTGCTACAAACCATTCAATCTCTTAATCGGCACTTAACTAGCTCTTTGCATAATCTAACAAAACTCCGTACTTCAACAACAATTGAGGTTTACTGAATTTATTGACTCCAGTGTAACCTCTGCGCAATTGGCAACAGTTGAATGGCCACTGATCTAATGATTGTTAAGATGGGTACTTCAATTTGTTCCAATGTCACTGGGCAAAATCTTATCAGCCTATAGAAAACACAGTGGAGTTCACTTTCAGGCTGCATTTTACAAAAGTGATCCAAACATTGTATGAAGATTTGAGCATCCTTAGACAAAATTTCATTCATAAAGGTTTCACATAACATCAGAATCAAATTGGTAATATACAATTACACTAATTCGCACACAGAGCAGCAGCAAAATCTTTGCTCCAAGTTTTCATACCATCATTTGGACATATGGATGAAAATAAAACATTTCCTTCCCAAATTGACATTATTAAGGAATATGTACACGAGGAACCATAGCAGTGTTTTATCAATGCAAATCCCCAAAATCTTTACTGATAAAGAGAATACATGCAAAATGTCATTTCTCTTTACAGTTGCTGCTTGTTTCAGCTTTATATTTCAGTCAGCCTACTTTCATCTCAGGCAAAACACTGCATTGAGATACGAAAATATTGTACTGTGTTTCCAATTTGGATTTCATTGTTCACACAAAAAAAGTGACATGTTATTAAAAAGATTACGCAAAAGCTCCACTCTAAAATGCTAATAAATGAGCATGTACAAAATGCAGGCAGGTCAAGAGTATGTACCCAGTGTGGGCATGTTAAGAAATAAAGAGAGGGAGTGTATACACGGTGTGAGCAGGGTAAGAGAAAGAGTGTGTGTACCCAGTGTGGGCAGGGTAAGAGAGAGTGCCCAGTGTGGGCAGGCTGAAAGAGAAAGAGATTGAGAGTGAAAGAGTGAGAGAGACAAAGACAAAGAGAGAGAGAAAAAAAGTGTGTAAGTGCCCGGTGTGGGCAGGGAGAGAGGGGGTACCCGGTGCGGGCAGGGTGAGAGGGGGTACCCGGTGCGGGCAGGGTGAGAGGGGGTACCCGGTGCGGGCAGGGTGAGAGGGGGTACCCGGTGCGGGCAGGGTGAGAGGGGGTACCCGGTGCGGGCAGGGTGAGAGGGGGTACCCGGTGCGGGCAGGGTGAGAGGGGGTACCCGGTGCGGGCAGGGTGAGAGGGGGTACCCGGTGCGGGCAGGGTGAGAGGGGGTACCCGGTGCGGGCAGGGTGAGAGGGGGTACCCGGTGCGGGCAGGGTGAGAGGGGGTACCCGGTGCGGGCAGGGTGAGAGGGGGGTACCCGGTGCGGGCAGGGTGAGAGGGGGTACCCGGTGCGGGCAGGGTGAGAGGGAGTACCCGGTGCGGGCAGGGTGAGAGGGGGTACCCGGTGTGGGCAGGGTGAGAGGGGGTACCCGGTGTGGGCAGGGTGAGAGGGGGTACCCGGTGCGGGCAGGGTGAGAGGGGGTACCCGGTGCGGGCAGGGTGAGAGGGGGTACCCGGTGTGGGCAGGGAGGGGGCACCCGGTGCGGGCAGGGTGAGAGGGGGTACCCGGTGCGGGCAGGGTGAGAGGGGGTACCCGGTGCAGGCAGGGTGAGAGGGGGTACCCGGTGCGGGCAGGGTGAGAGGGGGTACCCGGTGCAGGCAGGGTGAGAGGGGGTACCCGGTGCGGGCAGGGTGAGAGGGGGTACCCGGTGTGGGCAGGGAGGGGGTACCCGGTGCGGGCAGGGTGAGAAGGGGTACCTGGTGGGCTCAGTGAGGGGGTACCCGGTGCGGGCAGGGTGAGAGGGGGTACCCGGTGCGGGCAGGGTGAGAGGGGGTACCCGGTGTGGGCAGGGTGAGAGGGGGTACCCGGTGTGGGCAGGGTGAGAGGGGGTACCCGGTGTGGGCAGGGTGAGAGGGGGTACCCGGTGTGGGCAGGGTGAGAGGGGGTACCCGGTGTGGGCAGGGTGAGAGGGGGTACCCGGTGCGGGCAGGGTGAGAGGGGGTACCCGGTGTGGGCAGGGTGAGAGGGGGTACCCGGTGTGGGCAGGGAGGGGGTACCCGGTGTGGGCAGGGAGGGGGTACCCGGTGCGGGCAGGGAGGGGGTACCCGGTGCGGGCAGGGAGGGGGTACCCGGTGCGGGCAGGGAGGGGGTACCCGGTGCGGGCAGGGAGGGGGTACCCGGTGCGGGCAGGGAGGGGGTACCCGGTGTGGGCAGGGTGAGAGGGGGTACCCGGTGTGGGCAGGGTGAGAGGGGGTACCCGGTGTGGGCAGGGAGGGGGTACCCGGTGTGGGCAGGGTGAGAGGGGGTACCCGGTGTGGGCAGGGTGAGAGGGGGTACCCGGTGCGGGCAGGGAGGGGGTACCCGGTGCGGGCAGGGAGGGGGTACCCGGTGTGGGCAGGGTGAGAGGGGGCACCCGGTGCGGGCAGGGAGGGGGTACCCGGTGTGGGCAGGGTGAGAGGGGGCACCCGGTGTGGGCAGGGTGAGAGGGGGTACCCGGTGCGGGCAGGGAGGGGGTACCCGGTGTGGGCAGGGTGAGAGGGGGGTACCCGGTGTGGGGCAGGGTGAGAGGGGGGCACCCGGTGTGGGCAGGGGTGAGAGGGGGTACCGGTGCGGGCAGGAGGGGGTACCCGGTGCGGGCAGGGAGGGGGTAACCCGGTGTGGGCAGGGTGAGAGGGGGTACCCGGTGCGAGGGGGTACCCGGTGCGGGCAGGGAGGGGGTACCCGGTGTGGGCAGGGTGAGAGGGGGTACCCGGTGCGGGCAGGGAGGGGGTACCCGGTGCGGGCAGGGTGAGGGGGTACCCGGTGCGGGCAGGGTGAGAGGGGGTACCCGGTGCGGGCAGGGTGAGAGGGGGTACCCGGTGCGGGCAGGGTGAGAGGGGGTACCCGGTGGCCTCAGGGACGGGGCCGCCATGTTGAGGCCGCAGTCTCCCCGTCCTCAGCACTGACGCTAGCCCGAGGCCACGTTCCCTGGGCCCGGGTAATTGAGGAGGGGGGGGGGGGCTCTGACCGAACCCATACCACCTTGTTAGCCCCGGGCTCCCGGGGCCCACACACACACACACCGGGAGTGTCTCCGGCTCCCTGCGGCCCTGAGAGTGGGGGCAGCACTCCCCGAGTTAGAGTGAGTAAAGTGACCGGGGGGGAGGGGAGGGGAGGGGGGGCGCAGTCAGATCCCGCCGGCCTGGCAGCGGGTGCGCCTCGGGGCGCGCGGGGGGCGCTCAGCATCGCCTAGGCCCCAGTTACCTTGTTAATCCGCTTCAGCGCCATCCCGCGGGTGGGCCGGCCTCAGCCGCTAAGGGGGGTCGGAGCAGTGGGAAAGGAGGCTGAAGGCAGGCAGGCAGGCAGGCGGGCGGGCGGGCGGCGGTTGCTGTGCTGACCGGCTCCGTCCCCCGGTGCCGGCTCCTGTCCCGCCCGGCGGCTCCGGTTAACCCCCCCCCCACCCCCCCTCCAGTGCCCGGCTCCGGTTGTGTTCACCCCGATGCCCGACTCCGTGATGCCCGGTTCTGTTTCCTCTCTCTCTCTCCCCCTCCCTCCCCCGGGTGTCCAGTCCAGGCCTGTCCGCCTCGGTTCCCGCCCGGTGTCCGCTCGGTCCCCGGACTCCGAGACCCTGATTCTCGCCACAAGATGGCGGCCGCCGGCACTACATTCCCCTCCCCCCACAGCGTCGGATCATTCCGCCCTCTTCACCGTCTAGGAAAGAGTTCGCACAGCCCACTTCACAGAGCGGGTGTGGAGGGTTACAGGGAGCAGGCCCGCGGTGAGACGCGGCTGTACCCGGGAATGTAAAACCTCGCGATATTATCCGGGACTGCTCCGTGTGGGCGGGCGCGAGGAGGCAGGTCGGGCACGAGGAGGCTGGGCGCGCCCTCCCGCACGGGCACGCGCTCCCCTTTGTTACTTTGTTTCCTGATCAGCAGTTGCTGATCCGAAACAAATCGCATTCACTGAGTCTGCGCCGAACAGCTCCGAGTGTCCGAGCTCCGCCGTGTGGCATATTGTCCGGCCAGTGTCCGCACACCTGTGACGGGTATCCACGTACCTCATGGAGTCATAGCGGTCCACAGCACAGAAAAAGGCCCTTCGGCCCATCGAGTCTGTGCCAGTCAATCAAGTACCTAACTATTCTAATGCCATTTTCCAGCACTATAGACCCATACCCTTGTATGCCATGGCATCGCAAGTGCACATCCAAATACTTCTTCAATGTTATGAGGATTTCTGCCTCTACCACCCTTTCAGGCAGCGAGTTCCAGATTCCCACCACCCTCTGGGTGAAAAGATTCTTCCTCACATCTCCTCTAAACCTCCCGCCCCTTACCTTAAATCTCTGCCCCCAGGTTATTGATCCCTCCACCAAGGGGAAAAGTTCCTTCCTGTCTACCCTCTCTATGCCCCCTCATAATTTTATGTCGCTCCCCCTCAATCTCCTCTGCTCCAGGGAGAATAATCCCAGTCTATCCAGTCTCTCCTCATAAGTAAAACTCTCCACCCAGGCAAAACAAAAACAGAATTACCTGGAAAAACTCAGCAGGTCTGGCAGCATGGGCGGAGAAGAAAAGAGTTGACGTTTCGAGTCCTCATGACCCTTCGACTCTTTTCTTCTCCGCCGATGCTGCCAGACCTGCTGAGTTTTTCCAGGTAATTCTGTTTTTGTTTTGGATTTCCAGCATCCGCAGTTTTTTTGTTTTTATCACCCAGGCAACATCCTGGTAAATCTCCTCTGCACCCTCGCTAGCGCAATCACATCCTTCCTATAATGCGGATTCCAGAATTGCATGCAATACTCTAGCTGTGGCCTAACCAGCGTTTTATACAGTTCCAGCATAACCTCCCTGCTCTTATATTCTATGCCTCAGTTAATAAAGGCAAGTATCCCATATGCCTTCTTAACCACCTATCTATCTGTCCCGCTACCTTAAGGGACTGGTGGACATGCTCACTAAGGTCCCTCTGATGTTCGGTACTTCCCAGGGTCCTACCATTCATTGTGTATTCCCGTGCCTTGTTTGTCCAGCCCAAGTGCATCACCTCACACTGATTAAATTCCATTTGCCACTGATCAGCCCATCTGACCCGTCTATATCCTCCTGTAATCTAAGGCTATCCTCCTCACTGTTTACCATCCAACCAATTTTTATGTCATCCACGAACTTACTGATGAACCCTTCTACATTCAAGTCTAAATAGTTTATATATACCACAAACAGCAAGGGACCCAACACCGATCCCTGTAGAACCCCGCCGGACACAGGCATCCAGTCACAAAACAAATACCTGTGACCAGTGGCTGCTTATCAGTGACAGATGTCCACATACCTGTGACAAGTGTGTAGACACTGGTGACCAGTGTCCAGATATTTGACCAGTGGCTGCATACCTATGACCAGCATCTGCATACTAGCGACCAGTGTCTGCTTACCTGTGATCAGTGTCCAGATACTGGTGACCAGTGTCTGTATATCTGTGACCAGTGTCCGTATACCTGTGACCAGTGTCCAGATACCTGTGACCAGTGTCCGCATACCTGTAACCAATGTCCAGGCACCGGTGACCAGTGTCCGCATACTGGCGACTAGTGTCTGCTTACCTGTTACCAGTGGTTGCATACTTGTGACCAGTGTCCAGCTACCGGTGGACAGTGTCCACATACCAGTGACCAGTGTCCGCATACCTGTGGCCAGTGTCCAGACACCGGTGACCAATGTCCGCATACCTGTGACCAGTGTCCAGATACCGGTGACCAGTGTCCATATAGTGGTGACCAGTGTCCGCATACATGTGACCAGTGTCCAGAGACTGGTGACCAGTGCCTGCATACCTGTGACCAGTGTCCGCATACTGGTGACCAGTGTCCGCATACTGGTGACCAGTGGCTGAATATCAGTGACAGTGGCCGTGTACTAGTGACCGGTGGCTACATACCTGTAACCAGTGTCCACATATATGTGACCAATGGCTGCATACCTGTGGCCAGTGTCCAGATACTGGTGACCAGTGGCTGGATATTGGTGACTGGTGGCTGCATACCAGTGTCCAATACTGGTGACCAGTGTGCACATACCAGTGTAATTATGGCCAGATACCAGTAACCAGTGACTGGATATCAGTGAGCAGTAAGCGGATACCAGTTACTATATACCATTGACTGCTGGCTGGATAACAGTAGCCAGTAGCCACAATTCAGCAACCAGTGGCTGGATAGCAATGACCAGTGCTGCTAAACTGGTGATTAGTGGCCACATGCCAGTGTAATTAGTAGCCAGATCCCGTGACCAGCGGCAAGATACTGGCAATCAGTGTCTGGATATCAGTGACCAGTGGCCAAATACTGATGACCAGTGACCAAGATATCAGTGACAAATGGCTACATATCAGTGACCAGTGGCTAGATAATGGTGACCAGTGGCTGCAATCTGATGACCTGTGGCTGCCTACCAGTGATCAGCTGGCCAGTGGCTGCATACTGATTACAAACTAATCAGTAGCAGGATACTGGTGACCAGTTGTCTGATACCAGTGACCGCGTACTAGTGACCAGTGCATTTTGCATATATAGGGTCACATCACCACCAATGTGTCATTTGACGCTGAAAATAATACATACATCGCAAAAGCTGCAGCTGTTATGTCCAAGCTGAGTAAGAGAGAGTGGAACAGCAGCCCAACTGAGAACACCAAACTATGAGTCTACTAAGCCTACGTCTTCAGCCCAGTCCTCTGCAATAACGAGACCTGGACAACTTACACTAGGCAGGAGAAATGGCTGAACAGATTACACCATCGTTGTCTCAAATGTATTCTTGGCATCTCTTAATGGGATAAGATCACCAACCTAGAGTCGAAGAACGTGCTAATTCCACCAGAACACAAGAATAAAACAAATAAGGAACAGGAGTAGACCATGCAGACCATCAAGCCTGCTCTGCCATTCAATACATTCCATGGCTGATCTTCAGTTTCAACTCCACTTTCCCACCTGCTCCCCATATCTCTTGATTCCCTGAGAGACCACAAAACTGTCTCTCTCAACTTTAAATATATTTAATGATAGAGTATCCACAACATTTGGGGTAGAGAATTCCAAAGCCTACTCATTACTAAGTCAACTATGTCTCCGCTGGCTCAGCCATGTTCATCAGATGGATGATAGCTATATGTGCAAAGACCTATACAGTGAACTGACCACTGGTTCTGGGCATCCGGATTTCTGCTACAAGGTCATCTGCAAAAGAGATTTGAAGATGGTGGACATTGACACCGACAACTGATTGGGAGACCGTCGCTGATAGCCATGACCTCTGGAGGCTGACTGTTGGAGGGAAGCGGCAACAAGAAGCTCAGCGGGCCAAGAAGAGAGTCGCAGCCCTGTCATGAGGTGGTGGTTCTTACTTGGCAGCCTAGCTGAAGGAGCGTTGGATCAAGGCTTCCTTGGTGTCCCTGCCTCCCTGGAGGTTAGCAAAGTCTGGCTCCACACCCTCAGCATTCTCCTCACCTTGCTCCTCTTCTGAACACTACTGGATTCATCATCCGTTGCCTGTGCAGTTGCTTCAACATCCTCCTCCTCCAATGGCTCCCCCCTTGCCAGTGCCAGACTGTGGAGAGCACAGCATGCAACCACTATCAGTGACACCAGCTCTGGGAGCTATTGCAATGTGCCCCCCACCGAATGGTCCAAGCATCAGAAGCACATCTTGAGAAGACCTATAGTTCTCTCTATCACAGCCCTTGTGGGGGCATGGATCCTGTTGTACTGCTGCTCAGCCTCTGATCCTGGGTGGTGGAGAGGCGTCATGAGCCCCCTTTTCAAGGGATAGCCCTTGTCACCCAGCAGCCATCCATCCAGCCGGGCTGGAGCACTGAGGAGCCTCGGCACCTGGGAGTGTCTCTGGATATACGTGTCATGGGAGCTGCCAGGGTACCTTGCACAGACTTGCAGAATCTACATCCTGTGGTCACACACTATCTGCACGTTCATGGAGTGGAATCACTTCCTGTTAACAAAGGCCGCTGACCTGCTGGCACCTTGATGGCCACATGTGTGCAGTCAATGGTACCCTGGATTTGGGGGAAGCCAGCAATCGCTGGCTCGCTCAGTCTGGCCGGCCTTGCCCGTACGGAAATGAATAGAAGTCAATATCCGTCTAAACAGAGCTTCTGTCACCAGCTTGACCAGACTGTGGACAGCTGATTGGGAGACTCGACAGAGATCCCCCACTGAGCCCTGGAAAGAGCCGGAGGCAGAGAAGTTGAGGGCCACTGTGACCTTCAGAGCCACTGGCATGGGGTGTCTACCCACACAGTTGGAGCTGATCTCAGGCCAATCATCTGACAAATGGAGGACATGGTCTCCCTGGAGTCTCTCAGAGCCTCTTTCGGCTTTGCACATCAGACATACTGAGATAGCTGCCTGTAAACCCTGGCAGCAGGATAGTGACGTCTTCTGCGGCCCCTTCCATTTTGGACTTCCTGCTGGCCCTGCGCCCTTGTGCCTATGCCTCTCCTCCCAGAGCTCCCTCCCCTGGAAGCTGCATTGGGACCTCTGGCCTCCTCTCCCTTCTGCCCTTCCTCCTCAGAAGAGGTGCCTCCATTGGAGACCACAATCCCCATTACCAGGATAAGGGAAGGCTGTCTGATACCTGGAAGGGTCCACAAAGTCCATATCCTCAGGAAGACTGGAAGACACCAATGAATCCTGAAATGATGTGTGCAAATGCTAAGAATGAAGCCCTGATAAGAGATTAAGCTGCTAAGTACCAATAAGCCACCAGCAGCAAATTACCTCCAAAACACTTCACTACTCACATCGACAATGCCACTGAACCTTCTTACCCTGCCCATGGATGAGGTTTTGCAAATTATGGACTGCCCACCTGCCCTTTGCCTGTGTGATGAGCAAAATATCACACAGGCAATTTTAAATCGCTGTCAGTTGGGTTGCCAAGGGCCTTAACTGGCCTCTTAATTAATGGTGGGTGTGGCTCTAACTCCCATGCCTGACCCCTGACTGAAATATTGCACAAGCGCGCAAAGACATCGGGACGCTCACCCAATGTCATTTTACACTCGTTTGGGTTGGGCACGCGCCCACCCGATGAGCGAAAAATTCTGCCCAGTATTTAGGTTTGCCTGCTCCCAATTTTTAGGGTACCTCAAAAAAGGAGGTTAAGTTAGGGGAGTTGCTCATGTAGTGTTAGTTCAGGAAGCAGAGAAATTAGTTGCTATGTCAGAGCACCAACTACAGGTGAACTGGTGGCACTTTTACAGTTGATTTTCTCATAGTGAAAAAGACAGAAATACCTGAATTTCTATAACACTTTTCACAACCTCAGACATCCAAAAGCATTTTACAACTAGTAGCATACTTCTGAAGTGTAGTCACTCTTGTAATGTAGGAAACACAGCATCATTTTTGCACAGCATGGTCCCATGAACAGCAATATGATAAATAACTACATAACAAAAACAGAATTACCTGGAAAAACTCAGCAGGTCTGGCAGCATTGGCGGAGAAGAAAAGAGTTGACATTTTGAGTCCTCATGACCCTTCGACAGAACTTGAGTGAGTCTAAGAAAGGGGTGAAATATAAGCTGGTTTAAGGTGTGTTGGCGGTGGGAAGGGGTTGGGTGGGGGGAGAGAGAGAGAAGTGGAGGGGGGGTGTGGTTGTAGGGACAAACAAGCAGTAATAGAAGCAGTTCATCAAAAGATGTCACAAACAACAGAACAAAAGAACACATAGGTGTTAAAGTTGGTGATATTATCTAAACGAATGTGCTAATTAAGAATGGATGGTAGGGCACTCAAGGTATAGCTCTAGTGGGGGTGGGGGGAGCATAAAAGATTTAAAAATATTTAAAAATAATGGAAATAGGTTGGAAAAGAAAAATCTATATAATTTATTGGAAAAAACAAAAGGAAGGGGGAAACAGAAAGGGGGTGGGGATGGAGGAGGGAGCTCAAGATCTAAAGTTGTTGAATTCAATATTCAGTCCGGAAGGCTGTAAAGTGCCTAGTCAGAAGATGAGGTGTTGTTCCTCCAGTTTGCGTTGGGCTTCACTGGAACAAGTGAACATGCAGCAAGCCAAGGACAGACATATGGGCAAGAGAGCAGGGTGGAGTGTTAAAATGGCAAGTGACAGGGAGGTTTGGGTCATTCTTGTGGACAGACCGCAGGTGTTCTGCAAAGCGGTCGCCCAGTTTACGTTTGGTCTCTCCAGTGTAGAGGAAACCACATTGGGAGCAACGAATGCAGTAGACTAAGTTGGGGGAAATGCAAGTGAAATGCTGCTTCACTTGAAAGGAGTGTTTGGGCCCTTGGACGGTGAGGAGAGAGGAGGTGAAGGGGCACGTGTTGCATCTTTTGTGTGGGCATGGGGTGGTGCCATAGGAGGGGGTTGAGGAGTAGGGGGTGATGGAGGAGTGGACCAGGGTGTACCAGAGGGAACGATCCCTACGGAATGCCAATGGGGGGGTGAAGGGAAGATGTGTTTGGTGGTGGCATCATGCTGGAGTTGGTGGAAATGGCGGAGGATGATCCTTTGAATGCGGAGGCTGGTGGGGTGATAAGTGAGGACAAGGGGGACCCTATCATATTTCTGGGAGGGAGGAGAAGGCGTGAGGGTGGATGCGTGGGAGATGGGCCAGACACGGTTGAGGGCCCTGCCAACGACCGTGGGTGGAAAACCTTGGTTAAGGAAGAAGGAGGACATGTCAGAGGAACTGCTTTTGAAGGTAGCATCATCGGAACAGATGCGACGGAGGCGAAGGAACTGAGAGAATGGGATGGAGTCCTTACAGGAAGCGGGGTGTGAGGACCTGTAGTCGAGATAGCTGTGGGAGTCGGTAGGTTTGTAATGGATATTGGTGGACAGTCTATCACCAGAGATTGAGGCAGAGAGGTCAAGGAAGGGAAGGGAAGTGTCAGAGATGGACCACATGAAAATGATGGAGGGGTGGAGATTGGAAGCAAAATTAATAAATTTTTCCAAGTCCCGACGAGAGCATGAAGCAGCACCGAAGTAATCATCGATGTACCGGAGAAAGAGTTGTGGAAGGGGGCCGGAGTAGGACTGGAACAAGGAATGTTCCACATACCTCATAAAGAGACAGGCATAGCTGGGGCCCATGCGGGTACCCATAGCCACACCTTTTAATAACTACATAATTTGTTTTAGTGATGCTGGTTGAGGCCTAAGTATGATTAAATCAAATAATGGTTGCAGCACCTAAGGAAACCATTCAACCTGTCAAGCTAATGCTAGCACCCTGAATGAGTAATTTAGCTAATCCCACTTCCTGCCTTTTCCCTGGAACCCTGAAAATCCTTTCCTTCAACTACTTATCCAATTCCATTTTGAAATTGATGATGGAATCTGTCTCCACCACTCTTACAGGCAGTGCATTCCAGATGTGAACCACGCACTGTGTAAAAGAGGTTTTCCTTATGTCTTGGTTATTTTGCCAATCACTTTAAACCTATGTCCTCTGTTTCTCCACCATTCTGTTAATGGGAACAATTTCTCTCAACTACTCTGTCTGGATCTCTTGTAGTTCTGAACAGTATCAAATCTCCTCTCGACTTCCTCTTCTCTAAGCAAAACAGCCCCAACTTCTCCAAACTATCTGCGTCTGAAGTCCTTCTTCCATGAAACCATTCTCATAAATCTTTTCTGCACCCTCTTTAAACCCTTCTCATTCTTCCTAAAGTGCTGTAGCCAAAATTGGACATAATTCTTGAGTTAAAGCTAAATATAGGTCCATCATAACTTTCTTGCTTTTGTAGTCAATACCCCTATTTATAAAGCCCAGGATCCCATATGCTTTTTTAACTGCTTTCTCAAGCTACCCAGCCACCTTGCCTCGTTCTTCCTATCAAAATGTACCTCTTCACACTGCTCTGAATTACATTTCATCTGCCATATGTTCGCCCGTTCCACCCTCCTGTTTATGTCCCCTTGAAATCTATCACTGTCCTCAAGCTCACAATATTTCTGAGTTTTGTGTCATCCAAAAGTGTTTAAATTGTGTTCTGGACACCCAAGTCTAGGTCATTAACATAGATCAAGAAAAGCAGTGTCATTAGCACCAACCATTGTAGCATTGTATATACACCTTCCTCTGTTCACCAGGATATCGGGAAAACTCTTTTGCTCTTCTTCAAAAGCTGCCAAAGAATCTTTTAGAAATAAAAGCAAAAAACTGTGGATGTGGAAATCCAAAACAAAAATAAAAATATCTGGAAAAACTCAGCAGGTCTGGCAGCATCTGCGGAGAGGAACACAGTTAACATTTCGAGTCCGTATGACTCTTCAACAGAACTAAGTAAAAATAGAAAAGAGGTGAAATATAAGCTGGTTTAAGGGGGGGGGGCGGGGTGGGACATGTAGAGCTGGATAGAGGGCCAGTGATAGGTGGAGATAACCAAAAGATGTCATGGACAAAAGGACAAAGAGGTGTTGAAGGTGGTGATATTATCTAAGGAATGTGCTAATTAAGGATAAAAAGCAGGACAAGCAAGGTACAGATAGCCCTAGTGGGAGTGGGGTGGGGGGAAGGGAAGGGAAGGGACGTCGGATCTAGGAGATTTTTATGTACTTTGAAATGTGATGTTATAACACACCTGATAATTTTAATATTGAAAATAAAATAAGATAGTTAAGGAAATAGAAACTTTAATCTCTAATCACAAAATTAAATTCTGAGAGCAGGTCAAATTGAAACTAGTAGCAGGTAAATTTAAAATGGTATCGGGAAGTACTTCTTCATACAATGAACGCTTGATTCAAATTAACTTTCAGGTAAAGTAGTAAAAGTGAGGACCATGGAATTATTTAAGAAAGAAATGCTGAAATTGGGGGATTGTAGGATCTTTCACTATCAATGAATTAAGATGGACTGAATTTTATCTCTGATTGTCTTGTGATCACGGGTCAAGATTGTCTTCACTTATTTCCATCAGACAAAGTTTCAACAAGTGGTACTACACAGACATCCAGATATAGAGACACATATACAGAGATACAGATTCAGAGATACAGATACAGAGATACAGATGCAGGGACACAGATACAGAGACACAGATACGCATACAGAGATACAGATACAGAGATATTTATACAGAGACACAGGTAAGATACAGAGACACATATACAGAGATACAGATACAGGGATACAAATACAGAGACACATATACAGAAATACAGATACAGAGACACAGATATAGAGATAGGCCAGAATATTACGCTCGTCGGGTGGGTGCACACCGGACCTGAACAAATGTAAAATAACGCGTGATATTTCAGTCAGCGGACGCGAGTGGGAGTTGGCACCGTGCCCATCGAGAATTAACAGGCCTATTAAGGCCATTAAAGTCCCAATTAAATGTTATTTTTTGCTGCCCGTCCAAGCTTACGGTCAAGTGGCCTTTGCACTTTTTAGGAAACCTCATCCATAAGCGGCATGAGGTTTCCAATAGCTATTAAAAATTAAATAAAACATTAAACATTTCATTAATTACGTGTCCCTGCTCATGTGACAGTCACATGAGGGGACATGTTTTTTAACAATCTAAAATTCTTCATTTTTAATTCTTAAACTCTTCATCTCCCTGAGGCAGCTCTGTGCCTCAGGGAGCTTTTCCAGCGCGCATGTGCAAAGTTGCACACTTGCCCTCCTCCCCCACCCCCCACACAGGCAGCGCTGAGTGCTGCCACACACATTTCATGCTGGGTGAGAGCACCTGACGAGAGCAAAATTCTGCTCGTAGAAATATAGAGATAGAGAAACAGATAAAGAGATATAGATACAGATACAGAGACACTGAGATAGAGACACCGATACAGAGACGCAGATATAGATACAGAGACAGAGATACAAACACAGACATACAGATAAAGGTACAGATATAGGTAAGATACAAACATACAGATACCGATATATATATATATATACAGATATGGATACAGAGACAGTGACACAGATACAGAAATACAGATACAGGGACACAGATACAAACACAGAGATAGAGATACAGATAAAAGTACAGATATAGATAAGATACAGATAAACAGATACATATATACAGATGCATACATATACAGATACAGAGATACAGATAAGATACAGAAACACAGCTAAGCCTAAAACAAATTAAATTTCCAAATATTTACGAGGCATCCTTAGTCTAGAAATATCCCTGGATATAGTTTATGAGCCATTATCTCTCTTACGGTCCAACATCTCTCTTGCAACTTAACATCTTGGTGGCATGTTATATATTTTTTATTTAGCTGTTCACGGGATGTGGGCATTGCTGGCTAGGCCAGGATTTATTACAAAAATAAAAATACCTGGAAAAACTCAGCAGGTCTGGCAGCATCTGCAGAGAGGAACACAGTTAACGTTTCAAGTCCGTATAAATCTCCAACAGAACTAAGTAAAAATGAAGAGAGATGAAATATAAGCTGGTTTAAGGGAGGGTGGGACAAGTAGAGCTGGATAGAGGGTCAGTGATAGGTGGAGATAGCCAAACGATGTCATAGACAAAAGGACAAAGAGGTGTTGAAGGTGGTGATATTATCTAAGGAATGTGCTAATTAAGGGTAGAAAGCAGGACAAGCAAGGTACAGATAGCCCTAGTGGGGGTGGGGTGGGGGTAAGAGATCGAAAAAGGCTAAAATGTAGAGATAAAACAATGGATGGAAATACATTTAAAAATAATGGAAATAGGTGGGAAAAGAAAAATCTATATAAATTATCGGGAAAAAAAGGGGGATCAGAAAGTGGGTGGGAATGGAGGAGAGAGTTCATGATCTAAAATTGTTGAACTCAATATTCAGTCTGGAAGGCTGTAAAGTGCCTAGTCGGAAGATGAGGTGCTGTTCCTCCAGTTTGCGTTGAGCTTCACTGGAACATTGCAGCAGGCCAAGGACGGACATGTGGGCATGAGAGCAGGGTGGAGTGTTGAAATGGCAAGCGACAGGGAGGTCTGGGTAATGACTGCAGACAGACCGAATACAATTGCAGGTGAACCTACAACACATGGACTGCAGCGGTTCAAGAAGGCAGCTCACCATCACCATCTCAAGGGCAATTAGGGATGGGCAATAAATGCTGGCCTAGCTAGCGAAGCCCACATCCTGTGAACAAATAAATTTAAAAATCCTAAAATCAGAGTGCAGGAGGAAGCTATTTTTACCCATGGTTGCTGAACTGCCTGTAAAACCTATCTACTTAGTCTCATTACCCTGTCATCCCTACATTCAATTTCATTTATCTTTGTCTCTATGTCCTTTACATTTTCTTTTATTCGTTCATGGGATATGAGTGCTGACAAGGCGAACATTTATTGCCTATCCCTGATTGCCCTTGAGAAGGTGGTGGTGAGCTGCCTTCTTGAACCGTTGCAGTCCATGTGGTGTAGGTATATCCACAGTGCTGTTAGGGAGGGTGCACCTACGTCACATGGATTGCAGCAGTTCAAGAAGGCAGCTCATCACCACATTCTCAAGGACAATTAGGCATGGGCAATAAATACACCTACAGTGCTGTTAGGAAGGGAGTTCCAGGATTTTGACCCAGCGACAGCTAAGGAATGGTGGTATAGTTCCAAGTCAGGATGGTGAGTCACTTGGAGGGGAACTTGCAGGTGGTGGCTGCCCTTGTTCTTCTAGGTGGTAAAGCTAACATAAAAACCTAAGAAATAGGAGCAGGATTTGTCATTCAGCCCCCCTGCTCCACCATTCATTTATTGTGGCCTTAACTTCACTTTCCTATCTGTCCCCCATAACCCTTGACTCCCTTGTAGATCAAAAATCTAACTCAGTCTTGAATATCACCTCCACTGCTCACTAGGGAAGAGAATTCCAAAGATTTACAAATCTCAGAGAAGAAATTCCTCCTTATTTCCATCTTAAAGGGGGAGACCCCTTATATATTAAGCTGTGCACACTAGTTCCAGATTCCCCCCATGAAGGGAAACATCCTTTCACCATCTACCCACGTCAAGCCCCCTCAGAATCTTATATGTTTCAATAAGATCACCTCTCATTCTTCTAAACTCCCAATGAGTACAGGCCCAACCTGCTCAACTTTTCCTCATAAGACAAGCCTTCCTCCCAGGAATAAAACAAGTGAACCTTATCGGGACTATCTCCAATGTAAGTATATCCCTCCTTAAAAAAGGAAACCGAACTTGTACGCAGTATTCTAGGTGTAATCACACCAACACTTTGTCCAATTGCAGTAAGACTTCTCTACTTTTATACTCCATCCCCTTTGCAATAAAGGCCAACATTCCATTTGTCTTCTGAATTACTTGCTATAATTGCACACTAACTTTTCGTGATTCAGTTAATTCAGGTACAGGGACACTCAGATCCCTCTGTACCCTAACATTTTGCATTCTCTCCCCATTTAAATAATCTGCTTTTCTATTCCTCCCATCAAAGTTGACAACCTCACATTTTCACAGATGATACACCATCTGCCAAAATCTTTGCCCACTCACTTAATCTATTGATATCCCTTTGCAGGCTCTTTGAGCTGAATAATGCGGCATATTTCGGTGGGTGGGACATGCACCCAGAAGTGGGTGGATTGATGACTCCCGCCCCTGTTATCGCAGCACGCCATATAAAACAGCGATTACCCAGTTAATGGCTGGAGGCAGGTTTTAAGCCCGCAATGTTGCTGGATTGTCATTCCCCTGCCCAAACAGGAGGGTGAGATGTCCGGTGGCTGTAATCACTGGCTGTGATCTGGAAGGAAGTCACGCCCACTCATTTAAAGGGGCACGTAGCATGGAACAGTGTCAGGTGACCCTGCGATTCTCTAAGGGGCACAGCCAGAAGGAGGTGTCTATTTTTGGCAAGATTATAAAACATTGTTTGAGGTAACTATTATGAAATATGGTCAAAATCTACAGAGGTTAGAGTTAAGTGTTGTTGCCAGTGAACACATGAAATATGATCACCCACATAATAAAATTTGAAAACTGAGCAGCTGCTTAGCTATAACCTGTTTCTCTCCACAGATGGCGGTAAGAAAGGAGCGAGGGAGAGGCATGGAAGTAAGTCCAGGACTGCCCCACACTTTGATCACTCCTCCATCCCCTCCTCCAGGATGTGTCCACCAGGAGTGAGATCCTGATGCCAGCTGACAGGAGGAGGACACCTCCCTCCATAACCCAACCTGCCTGGATGGAGGTGGCTGCAGAGGTCAGCAGCGTGGGAGATCATGCCTCGAAGCTGGAGGCAATGCAGGAAGAGGCTGAATGACGTCTTGAGATCCACAAGGGTGAGTAAGTCCTCACTCTGTATTAGTGTGCAAGTAAGGTACTGGGAAGGCTTGAAAATACTTGAGCCTTGACAGAACCTGAGGTCCAAGGCAGCATTATGCATGACTGTCATTGTTTGTGGTCCGGGTGCCTCCGTGGAGGTGTCATTGTGGTTCAGGGTTGTCGGTTGGAGGGGTGGGGGGGAAGGCCTTAGACTTGAAGAAGGTACACAGCATTATGGCTGCCAACCATTGTGCTGAGTATGCATTCCTCTCTGAGCTTGAAAATTAAGTTACCTGAGAGTAATCATCATTGCAGGAGAAGTGACCCACAATGTCCGGGAGAAAAACAGGACAGGGTGTGGCATGCCCCCCGATCTGGCAATTCTCACACCGCTGGAGCAGGAGTCCTTTTTTCTTTTATTCAATCATGGAGTGTGGGCATCGCTGACTAGGCCAGCATTTATTGCCCATCCTTAATTGCACTTGTTGAGAGGGCATTTAAGAGTCAACCATGTTGCTGTGGGTCTGGAGTCACATGTAGGCCAGACCAGGTAAGGACAGCAGATTTCCTTCTCTAAAGGACATTAGTGAACCAGGTGGGTTTTTACAACAATTGACAATGGTTTCATAGTCATCATTAGACTTTTAATTCCAGATTTTTATTGAATTCAAATCCACTATCTGCCATGGCGGGATTTGAACCAGAGCATCACCCTGGGTCTCTAGATTACTAGTCCAGCAACAATACTACTACACCATGGCCTCACCTGCTGCTGTCCTCCACGGAATTCACCCACTCCATGGGCAGAGGCAAAATTGGAAGGAGGCCTCGGGCTGGTGAGATTGCAAATGGCTTTACCAAGGTCGGGGACAGAGGGGGAGAGGGATAGGGGGATGATGTTTGAGGCTAGCATGCTTACATGAATAGTACATGTGTGGTTGACGCATTCAAATACTGAGAAGCTTCCTGATATAAACATTGAGTTTGTTACAAGTGTGGTTTAATGGTTGCTAGGTGTCATATCTCATAATCCACATGTTGCTAATGGTGTTTATTATTGTGGCCTTGCAAACCCCATGAAGGTTGTGAAAGGCCATTTAACACCTTCCTTTCTGTGTCTCCTACTGTCAGGAAGATGTAACAATGTTATTGGAATTTATTGTAAAATATAATGGTACCTGTGCCTATATGTGACTGTCTGTGTGTGTGTGTGAGAGAGACTTAATTGGATTAAAGGCATCTGGTCTGAAGGCTTTGATGTATTAGAAGATAAGCTAGGTTTGAAATGTTAAGTAGGTAAACATGGGGGATGTTTGGAATGTTGGGTGTGAAAGAACATTTGTATTTTGAAATAAACCAGACTAGATGTTTTCAACGGAGGTGTGAAATGTGTCACCTAGCCAGGTGAAGTTCAGAAACAGTGTGTTTATTTTTCCCAAGGACCACTGCTAAAATTGGTACCATGATTACTTCCTTGATCATAAAAAGTTAAGTCCAAAGACATGGTGAAACAATAGGAATTTGCATTCAAAGGGGGAAATCTGTATAAAGGAGAGAAGGCTGTGTGTAAGGGTTGGCATTTTAAGCTCTAACAAGTGTGAAAAGCCTTCAGAATCTACGTCTCAAGCTGCTGTCTATAACAAACTGAAGTTAAGAAAATTCAATTTGAATTGGATTGTTCAGGGTATCATGTTTCTTTGCCTGGGTCTTTTAAAATCTATCTGTCTTACTGTTGTCTTAACCGAGGTGTAACTGGGAGTGAGATTAATTAGGGGTTTAGAAATTATCAGTAACAATTTGTAGACATATGTATGTGCTTAAAATAATTTCTCATTTTAATAAATATTTAATCTAGTTTTGTAAAAACCTATAAGGCCCGGTGGTCTTATTATTACTGAAATCAAAGCCTACATCTCAAAACATATAATTTGCAAAAATAGTTCTGGCAGTAGTCTCAAGTTTCCCTCTGGGATTTGAACAATTCAGAATTTATCATCAGTTGTACCATAACACCTACGCAGGTGAACCTTTGTCTGCTGACTCCACCAGCCCTGAGGGACTGACATCAGCCTCCGAGCAGGAAGGAGATGACTCGGAGGGTACAACATCACAACCTCTCCCTGCGCAAAGCACCAGTGCAGATACTGGCACCTCGGCAGGAATTAGCGCATCTGGACGAGGGCAAACACGGCCGGGTGAGGGCACTTCACATTCGCACGTGCAGCTGTGAATGTGTGATGGAGCAGACCTTGGGCAGTCGCAGGAGTGTCCAACATGATCCAGAAACAGTCCGAGTAAGAGGTAAGTCTCTGGAGTCATCCGTGAGGTGGCAGATGCTGGATGTCCAGCACAAGGTGTGTGAGATACCAGAGGAGTTGCGTGCTCTGGCCCGGACTGTCCAGGCCATGTGCATTGCGATCACCCACCCTTTGGAGCACCAAGCTTCCTCCGTGGTCAGACTGCCAACTGTCCATGAGGGCCAAACCCACCGTATTGAAGACGCAGTCGTGGGTATGTGCTCTGACCTGCACACCATTGCCCTGGCTCTGAGCTCAGGTGCCAATAGCCAGGGCGATAGGGGGACTGGGAGCATGGACACTGATCCAGTTCCTAGGTACTCATAGGAAGGCAGGGAGGACCAATCAATCCTCATGGAAGAGGATAAGCAGCAACTGCCGTCATCTGGAAGCACCTCTCAGGACAATTCTGATGGGGACAGCCTCTCCCCTGTTCATCTGCCATTGGTACAGTCCTCCTCGATTGCTATGGTGACAGAATCTACTCCTGCAACTTAGCAGGAGTCTTTTAATGCGGTGGGGCCCTCAGGGGCAAGGGGACAAGCAGATCAGCAGCCTCTCTCCAGCGCAGCAGCAAGCGAGGGGGTAGCACTATGCCAGAGCACACGGAAAAGGATTTTAAAAATTCCACACTAATCAGGTGTGCCGTTGGATGCATGTAACATGGATGCCGTTATTCTGTTTATTAATGAATGTCTCATCATGGTTACGTAAATAAACCCTGACTTCACTATCCCTCATGCAGGGGTTATTTAAATGTGTTTCTTCTGTTAAACCTCTTTGCGGAGATAGACATCAGTGTTAATGGTTTGAGGCAGGACAATGAGTGTACATGGTAAGTGTGTTGACAGGACGGTGACATGGTTCTCACATTCCACATGGAATGATGCTTGGACACGTGCCATGCATGCATCTGAAGCCAGGACTTCATTACCTGTTCAAACCTCTGCCTTATCAAGGCATCCCTTGTGTCTTGATCAGATCCAGGTCCTCCCACCTGAATGTCAGGATGTTCCTTCACTTCATCTTCATCTTCATCCTCAGATGAGCGACCCCCTATTGGTGTCCCCTCTTCCTCAAGGGCATACCCTCTCGGAATAGCAAATTTATGGAGACCGCAGCATACCACGGCCATGAGGGACACACATGATGGAGTGTACTGCAATGCTCCTCCTCATCTGTCAAGGCATCTGAACCTCATTTTCAATAGCCCGATTATCTGTTCTACAATGACCCTGGTTCTTCTGTGGCTGTCATTGTAGCTCCTGTTCACATCTGTTCTGGGTGGCCTCACTGGAGTCAGGAGCTATTTCTTCAATGTCACCCAGAAGCCATCCATCCAGGGCATCAGGGCCGCTGAATAGGTCTGGCACCTATGAGTCATGCAGAATGTTGCTGCCTGGGTACCTTGCGCATACCTGTATTATCCACCAATGATAGTCACAGACCAGCTGGATGTTCAACAAGTGGAATGCCTTCCTATTAATGGAGGTGCAGGGATGGCCAACTGGAAGGTTTATGGCGACATGCGTACAGTCAATGGCTCCCTGTACCCTGAAAAAACCTGTAATCGCCACACACCCTCTGGCTTTTTTAAGTTGACCCTGGCCGTCCATTGTGAAAGAGCTGTAAGTTCCTGCCCTTCTGAACATAGCATCAGGGAAGACATTGATGCCGTGGTGTGCAGCAGGCTGCATAATGCCACTGAGGTCTCCACGTGCTGCCTGAAAGGAGCCTGCTGCAAAGAGCGCGACAGTGACCTTGACAGCTACAGGTATTGGGTGATCTCCGATGTAGCTGGATGAGATCTCCCCTGCCAGCATATTACAAAGAGATGTGACTGTCGTTCTTGACAGCCTGATCCTCCTCTTGCTTTGTGTCTTGGGCATCTGCAGATAGCTCAGTCTCTGCCTATATACTTGAGAGTTGGATAAGCACGTCTGCGCCTCCATTGTGGATTCGTGATGGTCTCATCACCATCTTGTTCTGGCGCAGCTCTGCTACCCTCATGGACCACCAGTGTATCCTGGATTTCTTGATGTGCCCTTCTTCCTCCTCTCGAGAGGATGTGTCTCACACAGACAACTATCCGCATGTCTGGCCTAGTTAGAAGGTTAAGGTGATGGTTAGTGTCTAAGTGGACCTCTCTGCACGAGAAATTTGAAATGCAAACTACTTCTTTTATGAAGCATTTCCAGTAGTTACAGAACCCTGAACTGCTAAGCTGAAACTCAGAGCTCAGCTGGAGCCTTTAAAGCTGCCTGATAAAAAAAAGAGGAACCCACCTGGAGTGAAACACTCTGCAAGCGTTTTATTGCTCACATAACATAATATTGCAGTCAACTGGAAGATTAATGATCTTAACTACATCATTGAATGAAATTTTAATAACCTGGGCAGGTGCCCGATTTCTAGCCCCGCCCACTTGCTGTATTATCCGGATCAGGCGTGATGACGTCGGGAACATTTACCGATGTCATTGCGCCCAATTATATGTCAGTGCAGATGCACAACGCTCCTGTTTTATGAATGAATTATTCAGTCCTTTGTGTCCTCCTCTCAAATTGCTTTCCTACCTTTACTTGTATCATCAGTAAAATACACTTAGTCCCTTCATCCAAGTCATTAATAAAAATTAGAAATACCTGAGCCCCCAACACTGATCCCTTTGGCACTGCACTGGTCCACTGTCCACTTTGGCAGGTAAATTGGAAAAGCAGCATATTATTTAAACGGAGAGAGATTGCAGAACTCTGCAGTACAGAGGAATCTGGGTATCCTGGTATATGAATCACAAAAAGTTGGTATGCAAGTACAACAAGTGATTAGGAAGGCAAATGGAACGCTGGTGTTTATTGCAAGAGGAACGGAATATAAAAGTAGGGATGTTTTGCTACAGTTGGTGAGACCACATCTGGAGTGCTGTGTACAGTTTTGATCTCCTTATTCAATAAAGGATATAAATGTGTTAAAAGCAGATTAGAGAACAGTCACTCAACTGATACCTGGGATGGGGGCAGGGGTTATCTTTTAAGGAAAGGTTGGACAGGTTGGGTCTGTATCCATTGGAGTTCAGGAGAATGAGAGGTGATCTTATTGAAACATATAAGATCCTAAGGGGACTTGACAGGGTGGATGCTAAGAGGATGTTTCCCTTTGTAGGAGAGACTAGAACTAGGGGACACAGTTTAAAAATAAGGGGTCTCCCATTTAAGATGGTGATGAGAAGAAATTTTTTCTCTGATGGTCATGAGTCTGAGGAACTCGATTCCCCAATGAGCAGCGGAGGCAGGGTCACTGAATAATTTTAAGGCAAAGGTAGATAGATTCTTGACTAACAAGGGAGTCAAAGGTTATCGGGGTAGGCGGGAATGTGGAGTTGAGGCCACAATCAGATCAGTCATGATCTTATTGAATGGCAGAACAGGCTCGAGGGGCAGAATGGCCTACTCTTGCCCCTAATTTACAAGAATGTTGCCAGGGTTAGAAAAATGTAGACACGAGGAGAGATTGGATAGGTTGGGATTATTTTCCTTAGAACAAAGAAGGCTGAGAGATGACCTGATTGAGGTGTACAAAACTATGAGGGAATAGATAGAGTGGACAGGATAAAATTGTTTCCCTTGGTCGAGAACTCTAGAACCAATGGACATAGATTCAAGATAAGTGGCAGAAGGTGTAGGGGTACATGAGGAAGAACTTTTTTACGCAGAGGGTAGTGGGTGTCTGGAATTCACTGCCCAAGTTGGTGGTAGAGGCAGAAACTCTAAACTGTTTTAAAAAGTACTTGGATCTGCACCTTAAGTGCTGTAAGCTGCAGGGCTATTGGCCGGGTGCAGGAAGGTGGGATTAGAAAGGGCACCTGGGGGTCCTTGGGCTGGCAAGGACAAGATGGGCCGAATGGCCTCCTTCTGTGCTGTAACTTTTCTATGATTCTAATTCATATGTTTGTATGAATGCTGAGTGCATTCAGATAAAGAGCCTTTCCTTCTGTCATTTTACCATTTCCCCCTACTCTGACCGTATTTAATGGTGCACTTTTGTGTTTGGATGCTCTGCCTCTTCCTGTCAAACTCTGGTTATCATTACCCATATTGCCACCCTGCACTATTTGCTTGTCCCTTCTCATTAATTTTTTAAATCTCTACTTACGTGAATCCTTCCCCATTATTTAGTTTAAAGCTCTCTCTACAGCTCTGGCTATACAGTTCGCCAGTACACTGGTCCCAGTGTGATTCAAATGAAGGCCATTCCAACGGTACAGCTCCCTCTTTCCCCCAGTACTGGTGCCAGTGCCCCATGAAACAAAAATTCTTTTCTCCCACATCAATCTGTGAGGCTCGCATTCTTCTCTCTAATCTTATTTACTCTCTGACAATTTTTTCATTGCTTAGGTAGTAATCCACATATTATCACTTTTGTCATTCTGCTTTTTGATTTAGCCCCTAGCTGTTCATATACCCTCAGCAGAACCTCTTTCTTAGTTCTACCTATGTTGTTGGTTCATACGTGGACCACTACAACCGGATTTATCCCATCCCATTCAGGTAACACAGCCCTTGGGACTCACACTCTCAGCAGCAGCGAACCGTATCTAACGTCCTAGGTATACTTTCTCTTACCACTATTACATTCACAGAATCACAGAACTGTTGCGGCACAGGAGGGCTCATTGCGTCTGCACCGGAATCCTTTTTACTCCCTCAACTTGAATGGCCCGCTGTATCATGGTGCCGTGGTTAGTTTGCTCATCCTCCCTGCAGTCCCTGCTCTCGTTCACACAAGCTGCAAGAACTTCATACCTGTTGGACAAGTGCAAGGGCCAGGCTCCGCTGGTTCTATCTTCTGAGTCCCCATACCTGCCTCACTCACAGTCACACAGACCTAATCTGAAGTAGTAAGGGGTATGGCTGCTGCTTGGAATTAAGTGTCCTGGTAACTTTCTCCTCCCTGATGCATCTCAGTGTCTGAAGTTCGGACTCCAGATCCATCAGCTCTGAACCAAAGTTCTTCAAGCTGCAGAACCTTACTGCAGATGTGTTTGCCGGTGTCCACCAGCTCCCATATGCTCCGGCTGCAACACATATGACACCTGTCATATCTATGTATTTTCTTTAGCTAATTAGGGTTTCAAACTTAGAACTATCATTCAACAATTAAATTGTAATTATATTAAGTAGTTTACTAGTTAAGCTATAAATTTAATATAGTACTTATATCTCCCCAGTACTAACTTAAACTACTGCCCCAGTTGAGAGAAAATAAAGAAACCTTAAAACTCACCATCCATTCATCTACATGCTTCCCTAATTAATGCCTTTGGGCTTCAGGTCTCATGTCTAGCTGCGTCCTGTTCCCTCTCTTGGATCACTACTTGCTTGTAAAAGAACAGCACTGCTTCCCTCCCTGCACTGAATTTCCTCACTCACCAATTTCCTGAGTTCAGTATTCTGTTGAAGATGTACTCCATTGAGCAGGTCACGGATTTGGGAGGTTCTAACGAAGGAGGCTTGGTGAGTTGCTGCAGTGCATCTTGTAGATGATATACACTGATGACACTTTGTTCTGGTGCAGGCGGGAATAAATGTTTAAGGTGGCGGATGGAGTGTCAATTAAGTGGGCTACTTTATCCTGAATGGTGTTGAGCTTCTTGAGTGTTGGAGCTGCACTCATCCAGGCATGGAGAGCATTCAATCACATTCCCGATTCATGCCTTGTAGATGATGGTCAGGTTTTGGGGAGTCAGGAGGTAAGATATTTCTAAGCTGCACACCAGTCCATCAAGTGCCGCTCATTTGGTTATTCACACTGTTCACATGGTATGTGGAGAGAATAATGTTGCTCCACCAATTGATTCCTCATGAAGCTGAGAGGTGAAGCTTGGTTGGATTTCCATTGGTGCCTGATCCCACAGGATGTCGGGGTATTAGGAGTATTTTGAGGGGGTGTTGGGGTATTAGGGATGTCAGGGTATTTTGGGGGAGGTGTCGGGGTATTAGGGGTGTTGGGGTATTTTGGGGGGGGTTGTCAGGGTATTAGGGATGTCAGGGTATTTTGGGGGAGGTGTCGGGGTATTAGGGGTGTTGGGGTATTTTGGGGGAGGTGTCAGGGTATTTGGGGTGTTGGGGTATTTTGGGGGAGGTGTCAGGGTATTTGGGGTGTTGGGGTATTTTGAGGGGTGTCAAGGTATTTGGGGTGTTGGGGTATTTTGAGGGGTGTCAGGGTATTTGGGGTGTTGGGGTATTTTGGGGGAGGTGTCAGGGTATTTGGGGTGTTGGGGTATTTTGGGGGAGGTGTCAGGGTATTTGGGGTGTTGGGGTATTTTGGGGGAGGTATCAGGGTATTTGGGGTGTTGGGGTATTTTGGGGGAGGTGTCAGGGCATTTGGGGTGTTGGGGTATTTTGGGGGAGGTGTCAGGGTATTTGGGGTGTCAGGGTATTTGGGGTGTTGGGGTATTTTGAGGGGTGTCAGGGTATTTGGGGTGTTGGGGTATTTTGAGGGGTGTCAGGGTATTTGGGGTGTTGGGGTATTTTGAGGGGTGTCAGGGTATTTGGGGTGTTGGGGTATTTTGAGGGGTGTCAGGGTATTTGGGGTGTTGGGGTATTTGGGGGAGGTGTCAGGGTATTTGTGGTGTTGGGGTATTTTGGGGGAGGTGTCAGGGTATTTGGGGTGTTGGGGTATTTTGGGGGAGGTGTCAGGGTATTTGGGGTGTTGGGGTATTTTGGGGGAGGTGTCAGGGTATTTGGGGTGTTGGGGTATTTTGAGAGGTGTCAGGGTATTTGGGGTGTTGGGGTATTTTGGGGGAGGTGTCAGGGTATTTGGGGTGTTGGGGTATTTTGGGGGAGGTGTCAGGGTATTTGGGGTGTTGGGGTATTTTGAGGGGTGTCAGGGTATTTGGGGTATTTTGGGGGAGGTGTCAGGGTATTTGGGGTGTTGGGGTATTTTGGGGGAGGTGTCAGGGTATTTGGGGTGCTGGGGTATTTTGGGGGAGGTGTCAGGGTATTTGGGGTGTTGGGGTATTTTGAGAGGTGTCAGGGTATTTGGGGTGTTGGGGTATTTTGGGGGAGGTGTCAGGGTATTTGGGGTGTTGGGGTATTTTGGGGGAGGTGTCAGGGTATTTGGGGTGTTGGGGTATTTTGGGGGAGGTGTCAGGGTATTTGGGGTGTTGGGGTATTTTGGGGGAGGTGTCAGGGTATTTGGGATGTTGGGGTATTTTGAGAGGTGTCAGGGTATTTGGGGTGTTGGGGTATTTTGGGGGAGGTGTCAGGGTATTTGGGGTGTTGGGGTATTTTGGGGGAGGTGTCAGGGTATTTGGGGTGTTGGGGCATTTTGGGGGAGGTGTCAGGGTATTTGGGGTGTTGGGGCATTTTGGGGGAGGTGTCAGGGTATTTGGGGTGTTGGGGTATTTTGGGGGAGGTGTCAGGGTATTTGGGGTGTTGGGGTATTTTGAGGGGTGTCAGGGTATTTGGGGTGTTGGGGTATTTTGAGGGGTGTCAGGGTATTTGGGGTGTTGGGCTATTTTGAGGGGTGTCAGGGTATTTGGGGTGTTGGGGTATTTTGGGGGAGGTGTCAGGGTATTAGGGATGTCAGGGTACTTTAGAGTGGGGTGTCAGGGTATTTGGGGTGTTGGGGTATTTTGGGGGAGGTGTCAGGGTATTTGGGGTGTTGGGGTATTTTGGGGGAGGTGTCAGGGTATTTGGGGTGTTGGGGTATTTTTGGGGAGGTGTCAGGGTATTTGGGGTGTTGGGGTATTTTGGGGGGGTTGTCAGGGTATTTGGGGTGTTGGGGTATTTTGGGGGAGGTGTCAGGGTATTTGGGGTGTTGGGGTATTTTGGGGGAGGTGTCAGGGTATTTGGGGTGTTGGGGTATTTTGAGGGGTGTCAGGGTATTTGGGGTGTTGGGGTATTTTGGGGGAGGTGTCAGGGTATTAGGGATGTTGGGGTATTTTGGGGGAGGTGTCAGGGTATTTGGGGTGTTGGGGTATTTTGGGGGAGGTGTCAGGGTATTTGGGGTGTTGGGGTATTTTGAGGGGTGTCAGGGTATTTGGGGTGTTGGGGTATTTTGGGGAAGGTGTCAGGGTATTTGGGGTGTTGGGGTATTTTGGGGGAGGTGTCAGGGTATTTGGGGTGTTGGGGTATTTTGGGGGAGGTGTCAGGGTATTAGGGATGTCAGGGTACTTTAGAGTGGGGTGTCAGGGTATTTGGGGTGTTGGGGTATTTTGGGGGAGGTGTCAGGGTATTAGGGATGTTGGGGTATTTTGGGGGAGGTGTCAGGGTATTTGGGGTGTTGGGGTATTTTTGGGGAGGTGTCAGGGTATTTGGGGTGTTGGGGTATTTTGGGGGGGTTGTCAGGGTATTTGGGGTGTTGGGGTATTTTGGGGGAGGTGTCAGGGTATTAGGGATGTTGGGGTATTTTGGGGGAGGTGTCAGGGTATTTGGGGTGTTGGGGTATTTTGGGGGAGGTGTCAGGGTATTTGGGGTGTTGGGGTATTTTGGGGGGGTTGTCAGGGTATTTGGGGTGTTGGGGTATTTTGGGGGAGGTGTCAGGGTATTAGGGATGTCAGGGTACTTTAGAGTGGGGTGTCGGGGTATTTTGAAGAGGGGTCGGAGTATTGTTGGGGGGTGGGGTATGTTGGGGGGGGTGTTGGGGTATTTTGAGGGGGGGTGGGGTCGGGTTATTATGGGTTTTATTTAATTCGGGGGTGAGTTCAGTCCATTTTTAAACATGAGCAACTTTCCCGCTGAGTTTTTCCCGCTCACACTTTCACCTGAGCAGGAACCAATCAGGAGCGAACATCTGGCACCAGCACCGTAGCCAATCAGCAGGAGGTGATGATGTCACCACGCCGCACGCGCACCACCGTGCCTGCGCGCGCAGCCAGCCGGTTGAAAGGGGCGGGACCTGGCAGCGCGCGCAGGCCCCCATCGCCCGGAGGCGCTTGAGGTAAAACCGGGAGCCGGAGCGGGACCGGGATCATGGTGCTCGAAAGCCTCGCCAGGATCATTAAAATCCAGCTCCCTGCCTACCTGAAGCGAATTCCCATTCCCGAGAATCTGGGTGGCTTCACTCGGTTGACAGGTGAGGGCCTCGGAGCGAAGGAGGGCGGATTCCCCCCGGGGAGGGAAGAGCGATATCTGGGAGTGCGGGAGGGAGGCCGGGAGCCCGATACTCGGGGAGGGAGACCGGACCCGGGGGTTCCCGGGAACCAGGGGCAGTGGCCAAGATGTTGTGGGGGCGGGGCTCGGTGGAGGTGGGGGTGGGGCTTGGTAGGGGCAGGACTTGGGGCGGGGCTCTGGGTGGGGGTGCGGGTGGGGGCGGGGCTCTGGGTGGGTGCGGGGGGGCGGGGCTCTGGGTGGGGGTGCGGGTGGGGGCGGGGCTCTGGGTGGGGGTGCGGGTGGGGGCGGGGGGGAGGGGCTCTGGGTGGGGGTGCGGGTGGGGGCGGGGCTCTGGGTGGGTGCGGGGGGGCGGGGCTCTGGGTGGGGGTGCGGGTGGGGGCGGGGCTCTGGGTGGGTGCGGGGGGGAGGGGGGGGGCTGGGGCTCTGGGTGGGTGCGGGGGGGCGGGGCTCTGGGTGGGGGTGCGGGGGGGCGGGGCTCTGGGTTGGAGGTGGTGGGAGGGAGGTGAGGTGTGCGGCTCTGGGGGTTGGGGGAGGGAGAGGTGGGGCTCTGGGTGGGTGCGGTGGGGGGGGGGAGGCTGGGGCTCCGGGTGCGGGGGAGGGAGGGGTGGGGGGGAGGGCTGGGGCTCCGGGTGCGGGGAAGGGAGGGAGGGATGGGGCTCTGGGTGCGGGGGAGGGAGGGAGGGATGGGGCTCTGGGTGCGGGGGAGGGAGGGAAGGGAGGGGTGCGGGGGAGGGCTGGGGCTCCGGGTGCGGGGGAGGGAGGGAGGGAGGGATGGGGCTCTGGGCGCGGGGGAGGGAGGGAGGGAGGGATGGGGCTCTGGGTGGGTGGGAGGGAGGGAGGGAGGGATGGGGCTCTGGGTGGGTGGGTGCAGGCGGGAGGGAGGACTGGGGCTCTGGGTGGGTACAGGGGGGAGGTCTGGGGCTCTGGGTGGGTGGGTGCAGGTGGGACGGAGAGGTGGGGGTGTGGGGCTCTGGGTTGGGGGAGGGGGTTGGGCTGCCATTGGCGTGATTAAAAAGATGAGAAGCTGCATTGGTCAGGACGGTGGAATCTCCAAGCAATTCACAGTCAATGAAATATTTTTGAAGTGTGGCCACTGTTAGAATTTAGAAATGGGTGGGTCTAAACTTCAGAATAAAGGCTGCAAATATTCAATTAATCAGGCAATATCTGTGAAGAGTGAGAAACAGAGCAGTCCATGTGGTGTAGGTACACCCATAGTACTGTTGGGGAGGGTGTTACAGAATTTTGACCCAGTTCCAAGTTAGGATGGTGATCAGCTTGGAGGGGAACTTGCAGGTGGTGGTGTTCCCCTATATCTATTTCCCTTGTCCTCTAGGTGGTGTCTCAGAGGAGAGAGAATATGATAAGTTGAGATGGAGTTTGAAATCACTGAGAATGGGTGATTTTTTTTTTTGCTGTGGATGGAAAGCAATGAAGAAATCTTTATTGTACATAAATTATATAAAGCAATGATTTTGAAAGAGAGGTGAGTAGTGGAGGAGAAAGAAGGTGCCAGAAGAGTCGGGGGTCAAGACAAGGGGTGATCTGGTGATAAGCACCACATCATTACAGTGGTCTTATCAGGGTAAGTGGTGGTAGATGTAGGAGCAACTGCTCAATCTCCATTTATGAACATAGTCTGTAAAGTCTTTGAACATTGCAAAATTATGTTTTTTTCAGTTTGTGTGGCTATGGAGAAGGACTGAAGTGGTGGTTATTTTCATTTTGCATTTCACATTTGTCTAGCTTATTACAATAACTATCATTACTTTCAAGATGTGTGATGACCGGCTCTGCGCACATCACAAAGTTCTTTAGATCTGTGCACAACTCTTGAGGCTGAGAGGGTGTGCCTGGCAGCAGGGCTGACTGCCTCCCTGGGTGTCAGGGAGTGACTGTGGCTCAGCATGTGGCAGGGTGGACTAAATTACTTGCCATGGAATCATCAATGTCCTTTGGAAATCAAAATCTGGGTCTAGTTGAACAGAAAATCAATAGAATTTTTTAAGGGAGAATTGTCTAGATATTTGAGGGGTGGGCACTTGACGTAATCAATAGAGGGCGGAATTACTTCGTAATTACACAATCAAGTCAGAGGGAGTACAGCTGCAATAATCTTCAATGGAGTAAGGCAAGGCTGGATGGCCTCTACTTTAATGCCAGGAGTATTACAGGTGAAACGGATGAGTTAAGGATGAGGATTGACATGTGGAATTGTGATAAAGTAGCCATCACTGAGACGTGGTTGAGGGAGGGGCAGGATTGGCAGCTCAACATTCCAGGATATAGAATCTTCAGGCGAGACAGGGGAGGGGGTAAAAAAAGGAGGAGGCGTTGCATTATTAGTTAAGCAGTCCGTTACTGCAGTAAGGAGAGATGATATCTTGGAGGGGGCATCGAATGAAGCTTTGTGGGTAGAGCTTAGGAATAAAAAAAGGGTCAACCACATTATTAGGTGCTTGTTATAGATCCCCAGATAGTCAGCGGGAAATTGAGGAGCAAATATGTGCACAATTTGTGGAGGTGTGTAAAAACAATAACAATAGGGTAATTATATTAGGTGATTTCAACTTTCCCAACATTAATTGGGATGGACATAGTGCTAAGGGCTTGGATGGAGTGGATTTCTTGAAATGTGTACAGGAGAACTTTTTAGGTCAATATGTAGAGGGTCCAACAAGGGATGGTGCATTGCTGGACCTAATTCTGGGGAATGAAGCCGGACAGGTGACTGAGGTGGTGGTGGGTGAGCATTTTAGCGATAGCGACCACAGCATGGTACAGTTTAAGTTTGTTATGGACAAAGAAATCAACAAGTTGCAAAAAAAAATGTTTTGGATTGTGGGAGAGTGGATTTTTGTAAAATAAGGCAGGATTTGGCCAAGTTAGACTGGGAACAATTACTTGTGGGGAAATCTACAGAGGAACAGTGGGGGTGTTCAAAAAGGAATTGGGGAGGATACAGGCTCAACATGTTCCCTCTAGGGTGATAGGAAGGAGTAACAAGCCCAGAGAACCATGGATGACCAGAGATATTCAGGGTACGATGAGAAAGAAAGAGGCTTTTAGCAGGTACAAGGGAAGCAAATCAGCAGAGGCATTAGTGGAGTACAGACAGTGCAGGGTGGAGCTTAAGAAAGCAATTAGGAGAGCGAAGAGGGGTTATGAGAAAGCTCTGGCTGGTAAAAGTAGGGAAAATCCCAAGATATTCCATAAGTCTATCAATGGGAAGAGGATAACCAGAAAAAGAGTAGGGCCCATAAGGGACCAAGGGGTCAATCTATGGGTGGAGCCAGAGGACATCGGTAGAGTGTTGAATGAATACTTCACGTCCATCTTCACCCAAGAGAATAGGATGAAGGTATCAAACTCGGGGAGAGAGACTGCGAGGTTCTTAAGCAAATTGATATAGGGAGTGACAAGATAGTGGAGGTGTTGACAAGCTTAAAAGTGGACAAATCTCCAGGTCCGGATGATCTGTATCCCAGACTGCTGAGGGAAGAGGTTGCAGGGGCTCTGACCCGAATTTTTAATTCCTCTCTAGCGACGGGGGAAGTGCCAGAGGATTGGAGAACAGCTAATGTGGTTCCGCTATTTAAGAAGGGTTGTAGAGATAAGCCAGGGAACTACAGGCCAATGAGTCTCACGTCTGTGGTAGGGAAACTATTGGAGAAATTTCTGAAGGAGAGTATCTATCTCCACTTGGAGAGGCAAGGTTTGATCAGGGATAGTCAGCATGGCTTTGTCAGAGGGAGGTCATGATTAACAAATTTGATTGTATTTTTTGAGGAGGTGACCAGGTGTGTCGATGAGGGGAGTGCAGTTGATGTAGTTTATATGGATTTCAGCAAAGTCTTTGACAAGGTCCCACATGGAAGACTTATAAAGAAGGCAAATGCACATGGGATACAGGGTAATTTGATAAGATGGATTCAAAATTGGCTTAGTTGTAGGAGACAGAGGGTGATGACAGAAGGATGCTTTAGTGAATGGAAGCCAGTGGCGTACCACAGGGATCTGTGCTAGGTCCCCTATTGTTTGCCATTTATATAAACGACATAGATGACTATGTAGAGGGTAGGATTAGTAAGTTTGCGGATGACACAAAGATTGGCTGGGTGGTTAACAGTGAGGTTGAGTGTTTTGGGCTACAGGAAGATATAGACGGGATGGATAAGTGGCAGATGGAATTTAACCCCTGAAAAGTGTGAGGTGATGCACTTTGGAAGGAGTAATTTGACAAGGAAGTATTCAATGAACGGCATGGCACTAAGAAGTTCTGAGGAAGAAAGGAACCTTGGCATGTGTGTCCATAAATCTCTGAAGGCAGAGGAACATGTTAGTGGAGTGGTGAAAAAAGCATATGGGACACTTGCCTTTATCAATCGAGGCATAGATTACAAAAGTAGGGAGGTCATGTTGGAGTTGTATAGAACCTTGGTGAGGCCACAGCTGGAGTACTGTGTGCAGTTCTGGTCGCCATATTATAGGAAGGATGTGATTGCACTGGAGGGGGTGCAGAGGAGATTCACCAGGATGTTGCCTCGGATGAAACATTTAAGTTATGAAGAGAGGTTGGATAGACTTGGGTTGTTTTCATTGGAGCAGAGAAGACTGAGGGGCGACCTGATTGAGGTGTACAAGATTATGAGGGGCATGGACAGGGTGGATAGGGACCAGCTGTTCCCCTTAGTTGAAGAGTCAGTCACAAGGGGACATAAGTTCAAGGTGAGGGGCAGGAGGTTTAGGAGGGATGTGAGGAAAAACTTTGTTACCCAGAGGGTGGTGATGGTCTGGAATGCGCTGCCTGGGAGGGTGGTGGAGGCGGGTTGCCTCACATCCTTTAAAAAAGTACCTGGATGAGCACTTGGCACGTCATAACATTCAAGGCTATGGGCCAAGTGCTGGTAAATGGGATTAGGTAGGTAAATTAGGTGTTTCTCATGTGTCGGGGCAGATTCGATGGGCCGAAGGGCCTCTTCTGCTCTATGATAAACAGGATGAATAGGCAGTTCATACATTACAACAATCATCACTCTCTTAAAAATACTTGATTGGCTTGATGTGCTTTGGGACATTCTGTGGTCATGAAAGGTGCTATAGAAATGCAAGTCTTTTTCTTTTCATCATCTGAGTAATTGCAGGCTCATAAACCAGAGGGCACAGATTTGAAGTTTTTAAATCTGATTGCTATACTTTGCTCTTTAATGCATATTGATAAGCTTTGCTACAGATTGTTAATCTACAAGTACTAAGTTTTCAATTAAAATAAAAACCTGTATGAACACCAGTCCTCTGTTTTGAAATTATATTCATTATACATTGCAAACTTTCAAAATTACCAAGTGAGTCTGAGCTAAAGTTCACAATGATCCACAAAAGTGCAAATGTTGAAAGACCTAGCACAAATTTAATGGGCTGAATGGCCTCCTTCTGAGCTGTGTTGTTTTATGACTGGAACCTGTGCAATAAATTTTCTGTTAAACTAATGTGTGGAGGAAATATAGAAGTATCAGCAGCTTTGTGAATGTATTGTGGTTTTCTGTCATGAACCATTTCTACATTTTTTGCAAACTGAAATCATAGTGTTGGGTGGAAATGCTCTGTTCTGTGTTGATGACATAATGCAGTGTCTTTTTCTTAAATTGAAAACACAATTGGGAATATTTTAATTTATAGAGTTCTGGTTGTAATTTCCATCGTGGTGTATGGCTATAGCTCTCTGTCTGGATAATACAGTTTTAAGATCTATCCTCAATGAGATGTTCACTTTATTGCCGTGAATGTTCACCAAAAACGAATCCGTTCTTCTTTGGGCCATAACCTATCTGTGTGTTAAGTTTTGTTGCGATCCGAATCTTCTGAGGAGTGGTAATCACCGTCTGATTGCTGCTCCATTCTTACTTTTCTGTGCCACCATGGAGCTCCGCAATTCTGGACAGGTCTTCTGATCCCGGCTTCTTCAGGGGAGGCAGTGGGATTGTCACTGGACTAATAATCCAGAGACCCAGGGTAATGATCTGGGGGGGCTGGGTTTGAATCCTATCATAGCTGATGGTGAAATTTGATGAAACCATTGCCGATTGTCGTAAAAACCCATCTGGTTCACTGATGTCCTTTAGGGAAGGAAATCTGCCATCCTTACCTGGTCTGGCCTACATGTGACTCCAGGCCCCACAGCAATTTGGTTGGCTCTTAGATGCCCTCTGAACGAGGGCAATTAGGGATGGGCAATAAATGCTAGCCTAGCCAGCGACGCCCACATCCATTCAACGAATAAAAAAGAGAAATGCAGCGCGTACCTTCAGTGGAGCTGCTTCCTCGTAGTACTGGGTCATCAGGGGAAGACAAGCCCGTTATTACAGCACCAGCTGCTATATTCTGGTAAATGTTTAAAGGTCGCAGAGGTGTTAGTGTATGAGTGAATGTGAGAGTGAGTGGTTGAATGTCTAGGTGTGGTAGGTGGGAGAGGTCGGTTTGCAGGGTGCCAGGTGAGTGGGTGGTTTGGATCAAGGGTGGAGTTGGGTGGGGGTTAGTGAAGGTATGAGTGATGGCGGTGGGGGGAGGGGTGTCAGTTATTTAGTTACCCTGGAGTTAGATCTGGGATTTTTCTATCTAACATTTCCTGGGTAATTCTCCAGGTAAGTGCTATGAGCTGTCTGAAGTCTCTGACTCTTAACTCCAAGTTGGAGATTTTTCAGAGTACCCCGGAGAGCTTTCCAGGCAATTCCCACAGTGTCAGTGCATTGAGACTTCCAGGGGTCCCGACATGCATCTTGCAGGGTATGTCCAATCTCTGTGATCCAGGACTGGAAGATCTGGGCCATTGCTTATAGATTAAAAGGGGCGAAAACATTACCTCCACCCACCGTCTGTGGCAGGATTAATGATGAATTGTTTCACGTGTGATCTCAGTATATTCCTTCTCTTTTCTCCTTCCCCATGCCTGCCCAAATTACTGTGTTTATTTTGCAGCATAGCTTTAATATGTGGTACTTAATTGAATAGACAGATATTTGGCAGGTGATAAATTCATGTTTGCCTCTACCTAACAGTGGTGGATTATCATATTTTTTTCCTAATTAAATCTAATTCTGTTGTCCACAGTTGCAGAATGGCTGCGATTGCTGCCATTCCTTGGAGTTCTTGCACTGCTCGGGTACCTTGCCATTCGACCTTTCATCCCCCGAAAAAAACAGCAGAAAGACAGTTTGATTAATCTAAAAATTCAGAAGGAAAATCCCAAAGTGGTGAATGAAATCAACATTGAAGATCTCCAGTTCACCAAGGCAGCATACTGCAGGTGTTGGCGATCAAAGACGGTAATAATATTGGGCATTTTGTGGGCTGTTGAGATAGAAGCATACTTATAACTGTGATAATAAAGCAGACAACCCCTCTTACTTGGACAATTTTCCTTACATTGAAGGGCTTACAAAGAAAATTGTTTACAATCCAGTGCCCCTGCCCATGATTGTGAAGAATAGGATGTGATTTAAAAGTTAATATCAGCACCAATAAACCTGACTAATTTTAGTTATTGTAACTGTTTCAAGAAGTGAATAATTTGAGCAGGGAAAGAAGAATCTACCTGCATGTTAAGTTTAAACAATCAACCGATCCTACGAAAGGAGCAAAGGCAGAATCCAGATTGACTGATACTCAAACAAAGGTCAAAAACTCAAGATCACAGATTAATTCCAGGATCATTTGCAACCCATTCAAATATGATCACTCGCCACATTGCAGCATCATAGATGGTAGAAACTTAGCATGAGACTACTTATCAAGGATTCAGTTTGCTGAGGTTTGACTGGAAGAATTCTGCATGTTTTTTTGACCTAAGCTCAAGATAACACCGTCCTTTGGTCAGGATGTTGGCGGATGCAGCAAAGCCAGACGTTTATATCCTTCACAGTAGCCTATTTTGCAATGAGTTTTAATGGAGCTGAATATAATTTGTTGAGAAAGTAAATTGTTGGTTTTTATTTTTTCCTTCCCTCCCAAAGATCGGAATTATGCCTGAATACAGTTCCACAGTTGGCAGCAAATGACCATTGTACATAGACAATGGGTATAGGACATTGTTGGACTATGAGACACTTCATAATTAGATTACTTATGCCAATACCTGGTGTTCATTCCAGCATTGGCAAACCGAGGCCTTGTCTGCCTGTTTAAGTGGATGCAAAAGATCATACTATTTAGCAGGAAATTATTCCCACTGTCCTGGTCAGCATTTCTGTCTAACAACAAGACCAGATTAACTAGCAGTTAATTTTACATTTTATAGGACCATTGCTGCTGGTTTGACAACATAAGTGACTTCAAGGTAGTTTAAAAAAAAAAGTTAATTGGTTCTTAATAACTGGGAAGTCCTGGAAACAGAAGTCACTATGATAAATGTAATTTCCTCTTCCCTATTTCCTAGATTGACAATGGAAAGACCATCAGCATCCTAACTCTTCTCAATGGTGTATGCTTTGTGCATGTTTTTACTAATGGTGATGAACACATCAAAGAGAACATTAATACAAAAGCAAAACACTGCAGATGTTGGAAATCTGAAATAAAAACAGAAAATACTCAGCAGGTCTGGCAGCACCTGGTCGTGAGAGAAACAGAGTTAACATTTCAGATCAATGACCCTTCATCAGAACTGAGGAAAAATAGAAATATAAGACTTTCAGACCTCATCTGAACACGCCTTTTGTTTCTTTGCTATACCCATTACCAACTCCCTTTAGCACCATGAAACCTTGTCATTAATCTCTCTGCCTTCTGCCCAATCACAGCTCTTCCCTTCAATAAAAGCAAAATTCTGTGGATGTTCTGAAGAAGAGTCATATGAACTCAAAACATTAACTCTGTTTCTCTCTTTACAGATGCTGCCAGACCTGCTGTATTTTTCCAGCATTTTCTGATTTATCAAGGAGAACATTGTAAAGTTGAAACAGTGAGGCCTGCAGTTGGTGCAGAGCCTCTTAGTGAGTGAATGAGTGAGCCCGAAACAGAACCATACATTTTCAGCCCTTTTTATTTTAAAGCATTTTGTAAAGTAAAACATATTTACATTATTCTTTAGTCATAAACTATCATTTTGATAATTGATACTGTATCACTTTTGTATTAATCTGATCATAATGAAGATTGTTCTTCAAAGATTCAGTTCCCAGAAAGTGATATTGTATTTCTTAGTTTTGTGATGTGTATATGGGCAGGAATCCTTCTCCAACATTTATATGGTTTAACGTAATCTTGAAACCAGGTTATCTCTAACACTCAGCTCATGAAGACAATATAACGACAGGCGGTAAAATGTTTGTTATGATGGCCAAAACATATTGTGGGCTTGTATAGAACACGAATGAAAATTTGACTGGCCTTGTGTTTTTCTTTATAGTTCCCTGTCTGTGACGGGTCTCACAACAAACACAATGAATTGACGGGCGATAATGTGGGTCCATTGATCATTAAGAAGAAAGAAGTATAACATTTTTTATTTTCTTTAATCATGACATAATGTGTTCATGTGATGTAAAGATCATTTGTAAAGTGCAACCATGAACTTTAACAGTCCAATAAATGTACCTTTACAGTAAAATTTGTACAGAAGTTGTAAAGCTTTACTTGTCACTAACAAATGTCTAATGTAATGTACAGTGATTATAATTGGGACAGTCTACTCTTTACTATCATGATTAAAAAGACTAAAGCAATTGTTTAAAATTGGGTTGTGCTTTTACTTTACTGAGATGCAAGCTATTTTTGAACATTGTAGTTCCTAGATGTCTTTGCACATAGGTTGTTCACTAAAACAATGTACATTGTTTTATTGTACAAGAAAGTACTGCTGTTTATGAAAGTCTTTCTGCTGGAGTGCAAATAATTTTCAGTTGCTAAGTAAAGACAACACTGTCATTTTCCATCTAAGTCATGGAGTCATAGTCTAGTACAGGTGATTCATTGACACACAGCAACTCTTCACTGTATTATAAGTTTTTGTTTCTACATTGGGGGTTATCAACCCTTTTGCTTCTAAGGCCCCTCCTCGTCTTCCCCCCCCCCCCCCCCCAAAACCTCCATGTTAGAAAAATTTCACAGATTCCCTTTAACACAACAGTATTTATTTCTGTATAAAAATGAGAAAAGACATTTATTCTTATTTTTCTTAATGTGAAGTTATTGCTGGTGCTGTGCAGCAGTTGTCAAGTCATGGGGATGTAAACTGTGCTAAGGGACTTCCTCAGCTCCATTTACCAGATCCACATCCAGGCTATGAGGTAGATTTCAGGCAATAAAGGGAACTTGACACTTAGTTACTGGAACCAGTGCTCCCTCAGTTGCCCCTCTCTCATTGTGCTCCAGCGCTGCAGTGTCCAGCTCTAAATAATCTGTTGATGGCTTTAATTGTCATAGTTCCAAGAAAATATGAGGAGTTTGAATTTTTGCTTTATTTTTCCTCAACATGTTCTCCTTGTTTGAAATACTTGTCCGATGTATCTTTAGAATCAATATTGAGGATAAGGAGCCTCTGGGCTTAGGAGATCTTGCTCCACTTTTGTTTTCTTTTCTGTGGGATATTGAAGTCATGAAAGATTTTTATCACTTGATTTCTATTAATTTCTTTGTTTCGAACAGGTTGCAGTAGAGGCAGGACGTAGCAGGTGTAGCATTGAGAAACACAATATAAATGAATGAACCTAAGTGACATTGGACCCAATCATGTAGGCTGTCAGCTGAAGGAACTCTCCATGGATCAGTTCTCTATCCCTGTATAGTTCAGGGTGAAGAACATTCCAGAACTCTTAAGGTTAATAAACTAGAGACTGAAACTGTTCAATGTGAGCTTTCCAGCTGCGGTTCCTGAGGGAACCACTGGGTGACAGCAACATTCTGGGTTCAATTATTGATATTAAGCACCAGCTTTAGTTTGAGCCTTTAATTGGTCGATCCTTCTTGTGGACTTTGATAGATCCTCGGTGGAGAAACCCTGTTCTACGTAATTGTGGATCTGCTAGCCAGTGGGAGAAACCTTTTGGAATCCCACTGTACCTTACTTATCTGAAGGACAAGGACATTAATGCTAAAAGTTAGTTAAGGAAAAAGTGGGACCTATCAGAGATGAAAATGGAAACGTGTGTAGATGCAGAGGCTGTGGGAAGGGTTTTGAATGAATATTTTGTCTCCGTGTTTACAAAGGAAAGGGAGCATGTAGATATAGTAGTCTAGGAGGAACACTGCGATATATTGGACGGGATAGTCATAAAGAGACAGGAAGTATTTGAAGGGTCGAAATCCTTGAAAGTTGATTAGTCACCAGGGCCAGATGGATTGTTTCCGAGGCTGAAGGAAGTCAGGGAGGAGATAGCAGATGCTCTGAGGATGATTTTCCAATCTTCACTAGAGACAGGGGAGGTACGGCAGGACTGGAGAAATGCAAACGTAGTTCCACTGTTTAAAAAGGGATCAAAGGAAATGCCAAACAATTATAGGCCAGTTAGTCTTACATTGGTGGTGAGCAAATTAGTAGAATCAATCCTGAGAGATAGGATTAACTGTCATGTGGAAAGGCATGGACTAGTCAGGGATGGTCAGCATGGATTTGTTAAAGGAAGGTCTTGCCTCACAAATTTGATTGAATTTATTGAGGAAGTGACAAGAAGGGTTGATGAAGGTAGTGCAGTGGATGTTGTGTACATGGATTTTAGCAAGGGATTTGACAAGATTCCACATGGCAGATTGGTCAGGAAAGTAAAAGCCCATAGGATTCTGGGTAATGTGGCAAACTGGATAAAAGGTTAGCTTTGTAACAGGAAACAAAGGGTAATGGTCGATGGATGCCCTTGCAAATGGAAAGTTGACTCAAGTGGTGTTCCACAGGGCTTAGTGTTGGGACCCTTGCTGTTTGTGTTATATATTAACGATTTGGATGTGAACATGGGGGGCACATCTGGGAAATTTGCAGATGTCACAAAGATTGGCCGAGTAGTGGATAATGTAGAGGAAAGCCATAATCTCCAAAATGATATAGATGGGTTGGTGGAGTGGGCGGTAAAGTGGCAGATGGATTTTAACATAGAGAAGTGTGAGGTCATACGTTTAAGGAGGTCAAACAGTTACAGGGATTACATAATAAATGGGAATATACTAAGAGGGCTAGATGAAGTATGAGATCTAGGCATACAAGTACACAGGTCCCTGAAGGCAGCAGTTCAAGTAGACAAGGTTGTAAAGAAGGCATATATTATATATGGAATGGTCTCCTTCATTGGCAGGTATAGAATATAAAAGTAAGGATATAATGTTGGAATTATATAAAACACTGATTGAGGCCACAACTGGAGTATTGTGTGCAGTTCTGGTCACCACATTACAGGAAGTAATAGCTCTGGAGAGAGTGCAGAGACGGTTTACAAGAATGTTGCCAGGGTTAGAAAAGTGTAGCTACGAGGAGAGATTGGATAGGTTGGGGTTATTTTCTTTAGAACAAAGAAGGCTGAGAGGTGACTTGATTGAGGTGTACAAAATTATGAGGGGAATAGAGTGGACAGGATAAAATTGTTTCCCTTGATGGAGAATTCTAGAACCAGGGGACGTAGATTCAAGGTAAGTGGTAGAAGATGTAGGAGGGACATGAGGAAGAACCTTTTTACGCAGAGGGTAGTGGGTGTCTGGAATTCGCTGCCCAGTTGGTGGTAGAGGCAGAAACTTTAAACTCTTTTAAAAAGTGCCTGGATCTGCACCTTAAGTGCTGTAAGCTGCAGGGCTATGGGCTGGGTGCAGGAAGGTGGGATTAGAAAGGGCATCTCGGTATCCTCGGGCTGGCATGGACAAGATGGGCTGAATGGCCTCCTTCTGTGCTGTAATTTTTCTATGGAATACAAGTTGGATACCAGGGAGGTGAGAAAGTGGAAGAGATGGAGAGCATTTGGGTGGCATTACCTCTGTATAAGGATTTACTGGACCTGGAGATAATTTTTGCTGAGTAATAGTGCATTTACTGGTTAGTTCAGCAGGGGGATGGGCCTTTACCTCAATATACACCCTATAGCAGTGACAGGACTGCTTAGAAGTTCTTTGCACAGGGGTGATTCGGGGCTGGCACAGGGAAGATATTGAGGATGTAAGGCATTTCTTTTCATTAATGGGATGTAGCATTTGTTGCCCATCTCTAAATGCCCTTGAAGGTGTGATGAACCGTTCAGCCACAACAGTCCACGTGAAAATGCTTGCACAGTGCTATAGGTTAGGAAGTTCCAGGAACTTGAACCAGTGACAATGTATTTCCGAGTTGCAGTACATATCAATATTTAGACTTAATCCTGTCCCCTAAATTTAAGAAGTTTGCAGACGATACAAAAGATTCCATGGTATCATTCGGAGAGCAGGGATTTCTGGTGTCCAGGGAAACATTCCTTTCTCAATCACCCCATCAAAAACTGGTGATTCATTAATGTTCAGCTTGTGTAATATTTCTATGTATAAACTGCCACATTTCTAAAAATAACAGCAACTGCATTTCAAAACTAATCCATTGGTTATAAAATGTTTTGAGAGGTCCTGAGGATGTGATAAATGTAATCTTTCCCATACACGTGCATTAGGGCACCGTTACCTGACTCCCGTGAAGCATACTGCTTCTCACTCAGAACAAACTGAAGGCATTAAACTCTTGTTTCATCCCTGCTACTAATTCCAAAGGAAAATAGATAATCATCCTGTAGGAGGTTATGGTGTTTGACATTTACTGTTACCATGGCAGTAAACAAGAATTTACAGTAAACATTATTTGTAATGTTCAGATAATAGTAAACCCAGATTTGTGTCTAGAGTTTGTTACAAGGCTAAAAATACAAAGTGACAGATATCACCATAAACAGCAGGGTAAAGATTTTACTGTCATCTCAACAATGAATCTGAGCTCTCAACGAGATACAATGCTGTCTAGGAGGCAAAAACATTTTTTTTCTTTGTTAGAATTTGGACAACTGCTTTGAGATCACAGCAGCTGTAGTTATCTGTAAAGTTAATGTTTGAAAGGATCTGGAACCTTTTTCAGGACAAAGAGAAACTCCAAAGACCTGTGGCTGCCTCAGGTTGACTGCTGCTCTTATGGGCAGGTGGGGATTATTTCAGCATTTATTCATGACCCAGATTGAAGGGTGCAGGATTGTATCCATTGCTGCTTCATTTCATCTTCCTGATTTTTTTCTTTGTGTTTTGGGACCAAAACCACTGCTGTCAATGCTGCTGGTACTCTGGGCTGCACCTTCTTTACTGTCGACAGGCAGAGATGTAACCAACATTGAATATTGCCACAATTTTTAAAGAGGTCCCAAACAAAATTGTGGGCCAATTCCTGAGTGTTCTTGGATAAAAGCAAAATACTGCAGCTGGAAATCTGATATAAAAACAGAAAATGCTGGAAAATTCAGCAGGTCTGGCAGCATCTATGGAGAGAGAAACAGAGATAACAGCACGTAACTTCCGCACTCCCCAGGGTCGGATTTCGGGGGTTCCTCCAAAGTTGAGCTGGGGAATCCCTCTGGGAAGTTCCCAGGTAAGGGTTTGCATGGCAATTGCCCAGAAGTGTACACTTCCTCTGGACAATTTCCTTGCACTGGGAACCATCTGCAAACTTCGGTTGGTTCTGCCAGGGTTACATCAATAGTTACCCAAAAAAAGGTTAGAAGAATTAAAACCTCTTCTAACTTCTGAGTAACTATTGTAAAGACACAGGCCAATGGGACTCCCCACACCCCCCTGACACCCGACCTCCGACACCCCTGGAATTCTGAATCCCTCCTGCCCCCTCTGGACCTCAGACACCCCCCCACAAATCTCCTGGACCTCGGACCCACCCCCGACTATACCCCCAGATCTCCAACCGACCTCCACCCCTGATTCTGGACATTCGCTGACATCAGACCACCTCCCCCCACGACCTTGGAATCTGAACCCCCCATTCTGATTCTAACCCCCCGGCGAACTTCTGAATCACCCCACCCCATCCCCCAAACCAACTTCCGGGCCAGTACTCAGGCTGGCATTGTTAAGATTGGCAGGAGGGTTCCCACTGGGTTGGGTGAGGTACAGTACCAGGGAGTTTCTGGAGCTGTAGCCCATCACCACAGTGCACATAGTCATGGAAGTAAAACTGCTAACTTCCCTCAACATCTTGGTCTCAGGCTTGCTCTGGACTGCAGCAGATGACATTGTGAACATTGGTCAGTTTGCAATCCACAGAGCAGGTTACCCTTTGCCAGAACTAGTATCATCAAGTTTTCCATGGATATCCATAATCAATGGGATTATTGCTGTGGGATTCTCTGAGATAACAGGCTTTCCATTGGTGCAGGGTGTATACTGCGCTCATATTGTCCGGCGGACTGAGACATAAATCCCTAAATGTCTAATCAATTGCCAGGGCTACCCCTTGTTTAACTTGAAGCTGATCTGCCCTGTCTCCCAGCACATTACGCAGTTCTGTTCTCAATGCACTGACCTACTGCCATGAAGGATTCATCCTTCAGTAGTTTGATTATCATGCCAGTTCAGCCTTGTTGGCTCCCTGGCTCTAGGATAGACATTAGTTATGCCGTGGTAAAGGAGCTGGGATGTTGTCATCTTAACAGGGGGAAAACCTGTGATGTTTCCTTTGGCGAAGTCTTTGGCCTCTTACACTGTATTGAAGAATCTCAATGGAAGCTTGAGGAGCAACGCTTCATCTTTCAACTAGGCACTTTACAGCCTCTGGACTTAACATTGAGTTCAACAATTTCAGAACATAATCACCTGGCCCATTTTTTCAGCTTAAAATCTGTAACATCTCTAACTTTTTCCAGTTCTGTTGAAAGAGTAACGTTTCACGTTGATAACCAGTTTCTCTTTTCACAGATGCTGCTGACCTGCTGAGTATTTCCAGCATTATCTGTTTTATCACTCTGATCTGTGGGAGAGCTGTGGAGCTCAGAGCCTGCATAACACTAGTAATGAGCATACCTAAGAAGTGATAAAGCTGGAGATTTCTGCATGGAGGGCCTAGCTTCAGAGTCCATTAAGCTGAACTTCATGCTTGACTTAATATTGTCAATGCCCTTTAGGAACAGTAGGCCATTCAAGCCTGTTACATAGCCCCTTGAGCATGTTATACAGATTTAGGAATAGGCTATTCAGCCTTTCAAGTCTATTTCATAGGATCAGGAGCATGCTATTTGGTTCCTGTTCAGTCATTCAGAACCTGTTCCACTACCTTTCAATTAGATCTCAGCTGATCTGTATCTCAACTCCATTTTCCCACCTTTGTTCCAATCTCTTGACACCCCAACCAAAATCTATTTCAGTCTTCAAAATTTCAATTAGGGCAGGCAGTGGTGGAGTGGTTATGCCACTGGACTACTAATCCAGAGGCCTAAGTAAATGCTCTGGGGACATGGGTTCAAATCCCACCATGGCAATTCAATTAATAAATCTGGAATATAAAGCTGATCTCAGTAATGGTAGCCATGACAGCTATCAACAATTATTGTAAAAACTTATCTGGTTCACCAATGCTCTTGAGGGAAGGAAATTTGCCATTCCTACCTGGTCTGGCCTATATGTGACTCCAGCCAGTGTGGTTGGCTCTTAACTGGCCTCTGAAGTGACCCAGCAAGCCATTCAGCTCAAGGACATTAGGGGTTGTTTTTATTCATTCTCGAGACTTGGACATCACTGGCTGGGCCCAGCATTTATTGCCCATCCCTAATTGCCCTTGAGAAGGTGGTGGTGAGCTGTCTTCTTGAACCGCTGCAGTCCATGTGGTGTAGGTACACCCATAGTGCTGTTAGGGAGTTCCAGGACTTCGACTCAGTGACAGTGAAGGAATGGCGATATATTTCCAAGTCAGGATGCTGTGTGACTTGGCAGGGAACTTGGTGTTGGTATCTCCATGCATCTCCTGCCCTTGTCCTTCTAGGTGGTAGAGGTTGTGGATTTGGAAAGTGCTGTCAAAGGAACCTTGGTGAGTTGGTGCAGTGCATCTTGTAGATGGTACACACAGCTGCCATTGTGCGTTGGTGGTGGAGAAACTGTATGCTTCAGCTGGTGGATAGGGTGCCAATCAAGCGAGCTGCTTTGTCCTGGTTGGGGTCGAGCTTCTTGAGTTTTTGGAGTTGCACTCATCCAGGGAAGAGGGGAGGACTCCAGCACACTCCTGACTTGTGCCTTGTAGATGGTGGACAGGCTTTGGGGAGTCACGAAGTGAGTTACTCTCTCCAGAATTCCCAGCCGCTAACCTGCTGTTGTAGCCACAGTAATTATATAGCTGGTCTAGTTCAGTTTCTGGGTAATGGTAACCCCAGGATGTTGATAGTGGGGAATTCAGTGATTGTAATGCTGTTGAATGTCAAGGGGGAGATGGTTAGATTCTTTCTTGTTGGAAATGGTCATTGCCTGGCACTTGTATGGCGCGAATGTTACTTGCCACTTATCAACCCAAGCATGAATATTGTCCAGGTCTTGCTGCATTTGGACACAGACTGCTTCAATGTCTGAGGAGTCGCAAATGGTGTTGAATGTAGTGCAGTCATTGCAAACACCCCCACTTCTGATCTTATGATGGAGGAAAGATCATTGATGAAGTGGCTGAAGATGGCTGGGCTGAGGACACTACCCTGGGGAACTCCTGCAGTGATGTCCTGGAGCTGAAATGACTGAACTCCAACAATCTTCATTTGTGCTAGGTCTGACTCCAACCAGTGGAGAGTTTTCCCTCTGATTTCCATTGCTTTCAATTTTGCTAGGGCTTCTTGATGCCACACTCTGTCAAATGAGGCCTTGATGTCAAGAGCAGTTACTCTCACCTCACCTCTGGTGTTCATCTCTTTTGTCCATGTTTGAACCAAGGCTGTAATGAGATCAGGAGCTGAGTGGCTCTGACAAAATCCAAAATAAGTGTCAGTGAGCAGTTATTGCTGAGCAAGTGCTGCTTGATAGCACCGTCAACAACACATTCCATTGCTTTACTGAAGATGGGGAGTAGACTGATGGGGTGGTAACTGGCCAGATTGGATTTGTCCTGCTTTTTGTGCGCAGGACATACCTGAGCAATTTTCCACATAGCCAAGTAAATGCCAGTGCTATAGCTGTACTGGAACAGCTTGGCTAGGGTTTAGCTTGTTCTGCAGCATAATTCTTCAGTACTAATGTTAGAAGATTATCAGGGCCCATAGTCTTTACAGTATCCAGTTCCTTCACCCATTTGTGAAGGCAGCAGTTCAAGTAGACAAGGTTGTAAAGAAGGCATATGGAATGCTCTCCTTCATTGGCAGAGGTATAGAATATAAAAGTAAGGATATAATGTTGGAATTGTATAAAACACTGATTGAGGCCACAACTTAAGTATTGTGTGCAGTTCTGGTCACCACATTACAGGAAGCTCTGATAAGTAATGACTCTGGAGAGAGTGCAGAGGAGGTTTACAAGAATGTTGCCAGGGTTAGAAAAGTGTAGCTACGAGGAGAGATTGGAGGTTGGGGTTATTTTCCTTAGAACAAAGAAGGCTGAGAGGTGACTTAATTGAGGCGTACAAAATTATGAGGGGAATAGATAGAGTGGACAAGATAAAATTGTTTCCCTTGGTGGAGAATTCTAGAATCAGGGGACATCGATTCAAGGTAAGTGGCAGAAGGTGTAGGGGGAACATGAGGAAGAACATTTTTTACACAGAGGGTAGTGGGTGTCTGGAATTCGCTGCCCAAGTTAGTGGTAGAGGCAGAAACTTTGAACTCTTTTAAAAAGTACCTGGATCTGCACCTTAAGTGCTGTAAGCTGCAGGGCTATGGGCTGGGTGCAGGAAGGTGGGATTAGAAAGGGCATCTGGGTGTCCTCGGGCTGACATGGACAAGATGGGCCGAATGGCCTCCTGTGCTGTAACTTTTCTATGGTTCTATTTCTTAAAATCATGTGGAGTGTATCAAATTGGGTGAAGACTGGCACCTGTAATGTTGGGACCTCTGGAGGAGGCCAAGGTGGATCATCCACTCAGTACTCTGAGTGAAAATTGTTGCAAATGCTTCAGCCTTATCTTTTGCACTGCTGTGCTGGGGTCCTCCAACATTGAGGATGGGGATATTTGCAGAGCCTCCACCTCCAGTTATTTGTTTAATTCTCCACCACCATTCATGAATGGATGCGGCAAGACTGCAAAGCTTATAGCTTAGATCTGATCCATTGGTTGTGGGATCACTTAGCTCTGTCTATCACATGCTGTTTGGCATGCAAGTAGTCCTATGTTGTAGCTTCACCAGGTTGACACTTCACTTTTAGGTACACCTGATGCTGCTCCTGGCATGCCCTCCTGCACTGTTCTTTGAACCAGGCTGATCCCCTGGTTAAATGATAATGGTAGAGTGGGGGATATGTCAGGCCATGAGGTTACAGATTGTGGTTGTATGAAATTCTGCTGCTGCCAATGGTCCACAGAGCCTCATGAATGCCCAGTTTTGAGTTGCTAGATCTGTTCAAAATTTATCCCATTTAACACGGTGTAAGTGCCACACAACACGAGGGATGGGATCCTCAAAGTGAAGACTGAACTTCGTCTCTACAAAGTGTTGAAATCAGATCTCTCAAGACTGAATTTATCACACCCCCATCCTCTAAAGGCCATCGCTGCGGAAAGACTCTGTCTTTGTGTGTGTGTGCTGGGAGAATTCTTTAGGGAGGGATAGATAGTTATATTTCTCGATTACAACCGTGTGTTAACCAGTACTCGCAACTTGTTAAAAATAAGTTTTGATTGATAATAAACAATTGTTCTGAGTAAATTTAAAGAAGCCTGGTTGAAGACTCTTTTATTCTGGGCACCAGTGGGGCTGGATCATACGTGCACTCCTACCGTCCCAGTCATAACAAAGGACATGTGGTGGTCATTCCTACCGATACTGTCATAGATAGATGAATCTACGTCAGGTAGACTGGGTGGGGGAATGCAGTCAAGTAGGGTTTTCCCTCTTGTTGGTTTCTTACCTGCTGCCTCTTTAGGACTCAGCCAGCTCAATCAGCAGTGGTGCTACTGAGCTACTCATGGTGATGGACATTGAAGTCCCCCACCCAGAGTAATTCTATGCCCTTACCACCCTCAGTGCTTCCTCCAAGTGGTGTTCAACATGAAGGGGTAACTGATTCATCAGCAGAGCAGGGGGGGACGATAGAGGGTAACCAGATGTTTGATCTGATGCCATGAAAGAATAAAGAAAAAAATGCTTCCTAATTTCACTGCTAAATGACTAGCTCTAATTTTGAGATTCATTCTTGATCTGTACTCCCAAACAAGAGGAAACAGTTTATCTTCAGCTACCCTATCAAATTCCTTTATTATTGTAAATACTTCAATTAAATCACCAACTACCTAAACTCAAAGGGAACTGGCTCTTTCAATCCCTCCAGGGCAGTGTTGCAAACCTGGGGGCTTTTGCTACAGTCAGTGTCTGCTTGGACAGTGGAGAAGCTGTTCCAATGGCAAACCTTGTAAATGTACACCTCCCCTTTAAGAGGTGCAAGTAGCTTCGCCAGATTTCACGCCCTGCCTACCAATAGATATTGTGCAATTATAAATTGGCCCAAACACCAAAAAGTTTTGTAACTCATGCCCATGTCATCAGTCAACATAGACACTTTTTATTCATTCACAGGATGTGGGCTTCGCTGGCTGGGCCAGCATTTATTGCCCAAACTGCCCTTGAGAAGGTGGTAGTGAGCTGCCTTCTTGAACCGCTGCAGCCCATGTGGTGTGGGTACATCCCACAGTGTTGTTAGGGAGGGAGTTCCAGGATTTTGACCCAGCGACAGTGAAGGAACGGTGATATATTTCCAAGTCAGGATGGTGAGTGTCTTGGAGGGGAACTTCCAGATGGTGGTGTTCCCATCTGCCTGCTGCCCTTGTCCTTCTAGATGGTTGTGGTTGCGGGTTTGGAAGGTGCTGCCTAAGGAGCCTTGGTGAGTTTCTGCAGTGCATCTTGTAGATGGTACATACTGCTGCTACTGTGCGTTGGTGGTGGAGGGAGTGAATGTTTGTGGATGGGGTGTCAATCAAGCAGGCTGTTTTGTCCTGGATGGTGTCAAGCTTCTTGAGTGTAGTGAAAGCTGCACTCATCCAGACAAGGGAGGAGTATTCCATCACACTCCTGACCTGTGCCTTGCAGATGGTGGACAGGCATTGGGGAGTCAGGAGGTGAGTTACTCTTCACAGGATTCTAGCCTCTGACCTGCTCTTTTAGCCACAGTATTTATATGGTGAGTCCAGTTCAGTTTCTGGTGAATGGTAACCCCCCAGGATGTGGATAGTGGGAGAATTCAGTGATGATAATGCCATTGAATGTCAAAGGGCAATGGTTAGATTCACATTAGTCATTGCCTGGCACTTGTGTGGCATGAATGCTACTTGCCACTTGTTAGCCCAAACCTGGATATTGTCCAGATCTTGCTGCATTTGGACATGGACTGATTCAGTATGAGGAGTCGTGAATGGTGCTGAACACTGTGCAATCATCAATGAACAGCCCCGCTTCTGACCTTATGATGGAAGGAAGGTCATTGATGAAGCAGCTGAAGATATTTGGGCCTAGGACACTACCCTGAGGAACTCCTGTCCTGGAGCTGAGATGACTGACCTCCAACAACCACAAACCATCTTCCCTTGTGCTAGATATGACTATAACCAGTGGAGTTTTCCCCCCATTCCCATCGACTCCAGTTTTGCCACGGCTCTTTGAAGCCACACTCAAATGCAGCCTTGATGTCAAGGGCAGTCACTCTCACCTCATCTTGGGAGTTCAGCTCTCTTGTCCATGTTTAACCAAGGCTGTAATGAGGTCAGGAGCTGAGTGGCCCTAGCAGAACCCAAACTGGGCGTCAGTAAGCAGGTTATTGCTAAGCAAGTGCCGCTTGATAGCACTGTTGATGACCTCTTCCATCACTTTACTGGTGGTGGAGAGTAGACTGATGGGATGGTAATTGGCCAGGTTGGATTTGTCCTGCTTTTTGCATACATGACACTTCTGGGCAATTTTCCACATAGCCAGGTAGATGCCAGTGTTGTAGCTGTACTGGAACAGCTTGGCTAAGGGCACGGCAAGTTCTAGAACACAAGTCTTCATTGCTATTGCTGGAATGTTGTCAGAGCCCATAACCTTTTCAGTATTCAGTATCTCTAGCCGTTCCTTGATATCACGTGGAATGAATTAAGTTGGCTGAAGACTGGCATCTGTGATGCTGGTGACCTCTGGAGGAGGCTGAGATGGATCATCCACTCGGCACTTCTGGCTGAAAATTGTTGCAAATACTTCTGCCTTCAGTTGTTTAATTGTCCACCACCATTCACGACTGGATGTGGCAGGACTGTAGAGCTTAGATCTGACCCGTTGTTGTAGGATCGCTTAACTGTCTATCACTTGCTGCTTATGCTGTTTGGAACACAAGTAGCCCTGTGTTACAGCTTCATCAGGTTGACACCTCAATTTTAGTTATGCCTGGTGCTGCTCCTGACGTGCCCTCCTGCACTCTTTATTGACCCAGGGTTGATCCCCTGGCTTGATGGTAATGGTAGAGTGGGGGATATGCCAGGCTATGAGGTTGCAGATTGTGTTTGAGTACAATCCTGCTGCTGTTGATAGCCCACAGCGCCTCATGGATGCCCAGTCTTGAGTTGCAGGACTGTGTGAAATCTATCCCATTTAGCACGGTGTTAGTGCAACACAACTTGATGGAGGGTATCCTCAATGTGAGGCGGGACTTCGTCTCCACAACAACTGTGCGGTGGTCACTCCCACTGATACTGTCATGGACAGAGATGGACAGGCAGGTTGGTGAGGATGAGGTCAAGTGTGTTTTTCCCTCTTGTTGGTTCCCTCACCACCTGCTGCAGACCCACTCTAGTGGCTATGTCCTTTCGGATGTGGTCAGTAGTGGTGCTACCGAGCCACTCTTGATGATGGACATTGAAGTCCCTCACCCAGAGTACATTCTGTGCCCTTGCCACCCTCAGTGCTTCCTCCAAGTGGTGTTCAACATGGAGGAGGATTGATTCATCAGCTAAAGCAGGATGGTACGTGGTAATCAGCAGGGGGTTTCCTTTCTCATGTTTGACCCGATACCATGAGACTTCATGGGGCCCGGAGTCAATGTTGAGGACTCCCAGGGCAACTCCCTCCCTCTGCTGGCTCTGTCCTGGCAGTGGGACAGGGCATACCCAGGGATGGTGATAGTGGTGTCTTGGATATTATCTGTAAGATATGATTCTATGAGGATGACTATGTCAGGCTGTTGCTTGACTAGTATGAGAGACAGCTATCCCAATTTTGGCACTAGCCCCCAGATATTAATAAGGAGGACGTTGCAGGACCGACAGGGCTGAGTTTGCCATTGTCGTTTCCAGTGCCTAGGTTGATGCCATTCCAATTTTATTCCTTTTTTGAGACTTTGTAGCAGTTTGATATGACTGAGTGGCTTGCTGGGCTATTTCAGAGGGTACCTAAGAGTCAACCACATTGCTGTGGGTCTGGAGTCACATGTAGACCAGACCAGGTAAGGACGGCAGATTTCCTTCCCTAAAGGACATTAATGAAACAGATGGGTTTTTACAACAGACTTTTAATTCCAGATTTTTATTGAATTCAAACTTCGCCATCTGCCATGACGGGAGCATTACCCAGGGTCTCTGGATTACTAGTCCAGCGACAATCCCACTACGCCATCTCCCACTGCCTGCTCGATATAATCATTTTCCTTAGCAAAAATCAGGTTTAAAGAAAGCTTAACATGAAAAGTATTGAGCACGAATCTCCTTGTGATGAGTGAGATTTTTAAAAATAAATCACATGGACCAACTTAGGGAGTGTCCAGATAAGAATAGTTTGGTAGATTTCTTTCAGATATTTTATTGATGTTCTCAAAATAAACATGGATTTTAAAATGTTGAATTGGGTGGAATTTTTAACTTTAAAAACGCCAACCATATTTATGCAATATATATATTATATCTATATGTAAAGCACAAATTAATGTGTTCTAAATTTAAATTAATTTTAGATTGACTCATAAGTGCATGAGCACATAATTTTTAGGAAAAGAAAAAATTGAACAGACTCAAACAGCAGCCAAAAATACACACAATTGTCTGAGAGTCCATTTCATGCTGAAATTCAATATTATTGCTTGATAATTTATTCGACATATTTAGCATCTTTTAGGTGACAACATTTTGCTTGGCTTCCCTTTTTATTTCTAACGCTGTCTCTTCTGGCCCTTGAACCCTTCACTCTAGCAAACCAACTGGCTGAGCAATTTTAGCAACCACATTATAAATTTAACCGTTAATTCAGACACCTCAGGGATTTATTTTTCCAAAGAAAATGAGGTTCGTTTACTTAATATTTCCTAATAAGTCAATAGCCAGAATCATCTTTATTGCTTACCTTTGCATTATATATTACACAGATTGTAAAGCACACAAACAGGCCATGAGGCTTAACTGGTCCATGCTCCACATGGATCTCCTTCTACTCTACTTCATCGCACCCTATCATCATAATCTTTGATGCCTCTCTCCCTCATGTATTTATTAGTTTTCCCTTAAATGTAACTATGCTATTTGTCTCACTGACTCCATGTGGTAGCAAATTCCACACCCTCAGCATACTCTGGTTAAGTAAGTTACTCCTTTATAAAATTTATAACTTTTTATGATTTATAAATTAATATCCTTCCCACAATTCAGGGACCAGAACTGGTGACTAGAATAGGTGTTGAGACATCATTCACAGCAACAAGACAATTTCATTTAGATAAGGGTTCGCAGCTCAGACACTGTACAGAATGAAGCTCCCATGGTACTAGAAAAACATGCTTTCCTCCTAATTTTGGAGTATGCAAGTTCCATTTCTTACATCAGTCATCCTTATGGTTTTTGAATGGCATTACTAGTATACTTTAAATATGGGGTATTTTTGGTTTATGATGCACCTAATAGAAAATACACTCTGACAAACACAAGTAATTTCATTATTCCCAATGGTGTTATTAGTGGCCTGTGAATGTAGCTGCAAGATTCCCCAAGCTCGCTCACTCATTTTCTGCAATTCTATCATTATTAATTTTAGGCTGAATCTTGAATGACGAGACTTTATCAAAAGCTTTATAAAACCCTCCTAGTAATAAAATAATTTATGGTGTTTCTGTGGAAGATTGTATTGAAAGGTAATCCATGAAGAAATTTAATACTAATTACACATTATTGAGGATAAAGAACTGACAACTCTCTGTTCTGCAATGCTGTTTGCATTTGTGCAATTGTCCTAGTTAGAAAATAGAAGCTGGAGAGACAAAGCTAGAGTGTAAACCATGGCTGTAAACTCAACTCACCCGTTACAAAAAGGGAAATACCATATTAATCAAAACAGCTCAATATAGTGAAATCTCAGACTCCTACCCATGATTTCCAGGTTCATTTGGCCATTAAAAGAGGGACACGCTGATACGCCAAGAAGTTATTCAACTTGGACCGCTTTGGTACAAACCTTGGTGGATTATTATTGAATTAATTGGTCGGAGAGTAGGTGTTCTGGTGCCCTTTTAGACACAGAATGCTGTTTGGGACCCCAAAATTGAAAGAAAAAGTAATTGTTTTTAAAAGCATGAAAAGGAAGCTAGGATTACAATACCCGTCAGAATTTTACCCATAGCTTCTCAGATCTGACTCTGTGCTGCAGCATCCTCGATATTGCAGTGTCAGACTCTCAATGCCTGTCAACAATGACTTCAGCACATGACCCAGTAGATACCTTACAGAAAGGAAGAGCAGCAATATTGGAGAAAGTGGGACTGTTATTAGTATCACACAAAATAAAAATATCAGGATTCTGATTTGTGGTGACACATGGGACTAATTATTCTGCTGGAATTTGCATAAACAACAGATACAAACTATGTTCATGACCTCATAGGCTTCCTGGGTACATACAATTAAATGTCTAGGGTCTTTCCAAAATCTTGGGTACAACCCTAGTAACATTGGTCTAAAGATCATTGCATAAATACCTCTGTAATGTCAAGCAAAAGTCTAAAATGCTCATGTTGATTTCTGCACAAATAAAAGTTCCAAACGAATAGGTATTTATGTAAATCTGGATAGTTTCTTTTAAAAAATAAATCTAGATAATGTACAACCGTTAATAAAAAAAACATTTTTAAAAGCCACTTTGTCTGCTACCCACAGAAATATTCAAGAATCAAACATCTGTTAAAATTCATGGCCGAGATCATTCCGGAAAACCTAATATGGATCCATAAAACATCTCAGACTTCAATGTCATTTTCCACTCTTTGATCGTGTTCACATGGCGTAATGGTCTGGCTTTCTGTGCCTGTAGAACAAACCATACATCAAGGATATGAATATACCAAAATAGCCAACAGAGAAAGGTCAGAAAGGCTGTCCCATATAGTCATATTGCAATTGATCACCATGCCTGTGTGCTACTACTCATGTCAGCAACTGCTGAGATTACACTAAATATACATTAGGCTAATCCAGGGGAAAGATAATTAGGGAAATTCTTCTCCAACAACTGAGGGCAATCAAAATGGGTTCCAGGAGCTCTCCGTGGCCATGAGGTTGATCAACCTCATGAAGGAGGATGCAAAGAGGCTTCAAGGGGATTTTGAGAGGCTTTGTAAGTGGGCAAGAACACGGCAGATGGAATATAATGCGGAAAAATGTGATGTTATCCATTTTGGTGGGAAAAACAGAAATTCAGAGCATTTCCTAAATGGGGAGAGATTGGGAAGCGTTGAAGTTCAAAAGGTGTCCTTGTTCATAAATCACTTAAGGTTAACATGCAGGTACGGCAAGCAATTATGAAGGCAAATGTTATGTTAATTAGCCTTTACTGCAAGAGCATTTGAGTACAGGAGTAATGAAGTCTTGCTGAAATTATATAAAACCTTGGTGAGTCTGCACTTGGAGTATTGCATGCAGTTTTGGTCTCCTTATCTAAGGAAGGATATACTTGCTATAGAAGGAGGAGAACAAAGGTTCAGTGGACTAATCCCTAGGATGGTGGGAATGTCCTAGGAGGAGAGATTAAGGAAACTGGGTCTATATTTTCCAGAGTTTAGAAGAATGAGAGATGATCTCATTAAAGCATACAAAGTTTTTTTTTTACAGGGCTTGGCAGGGTGGATGCAGGAAGGATTTTTCCCCTGACTGGGAGGGCTCTAGAACCAGGTGATACAGTCTCGGAATAAGGCTTAGATCATTTAAGACTAAGATGAGGGGGAATTTCTTCACTCCGATGGTGGGGAATTCTCTCCCCAGAGGACTGTGGAAACTCAATCATTGAGTGTATTCGACAAAGACTGATAGATTTCTAGATATTAAGGATATCAAAGGATAAGGGGATAATGCTGGAAAATGGTGTTGAAGTAGAAGATCAGCCATGATCTAGCTGAATGATGGAGCAGGCTCGAAGGGCTGAATGGCCTACTTCTCCTTCTGTTTCTTCTGTTCTGACTGTCAGACCCAAGACATTAGATTTCATTAGCTACTGGGAGACAATTCAAATCCATGTTTCTGAGAGATGGGAAAGATGTTTAATTGTGCCATTGTTAAATAAATCAGGATGGGTTATTTTGCAATTAACAATTTAAAGACTTGTTAAGGATTGGGAATGAGTATCCAGTGAAACATTCCACTAAAGGGGTGTATATCACTGAAATTTAGAACTGGCATAAGCAAAGGTATTTATGGAGGGGGCGGAGATCTTGCGGTCCTGCCCGTCGATGGGATTTACTGGTGCCGCTGAAGTCAATGGACTTTTGGCTGGTTTGCCACATCTGCCACAGAGGGGCCAGAAAATTCCAGCTGTGTGTGTGTGTGTGTGTGTGTGTGAAAAAGTGCAAGAAGAAAGGTAAGAGTGAGAAAAGTAACCAGGACCTGAGTTCTTGACCTGTAGTAGCCATTATCATCAGGCGTATCATTAAAGAGGAGGAAGAGGGAGGTCTGGAAGCAGAAGGCATGGGGAGATACAAAAGATCTATTGTAGTGCAGTAGCTACCCAGTCTGGCAGAGAAACAATACCAGAGGAAACTCAAACTCACCTGGAAGGCTGTGACTGAAAATGTGCAACACAACAAAAACAAAAACAGAATTACCTGGAAAAACTCAGCAGGTCTGGCAGCATCGGCGGAGAAGAAAAGAGTTGACGTTTCGAGTCCTCATGACCCTTCGACAGACATAAATGTTGACAGCAATGGTGACCTTCACTGCCTCTGAAGATGTAACAAGGTTAATGACTCTTCATGAATCAAATGTGCTACTTGATTCACGAAGAGTCATTAACCTTGTTACATATTCAGAGGCAGTGAAGGTGACCATTGCTGTCAACATTTATGTCTAACTGACCTTACAGATACCCTCAGAAGACATTTCAGATTTCAGTCATTTACTTTCAAATATTCAATTAAAGGGATAACCTGTTATCAGCATATTGATAGATACCTTTCAGCAAAATATAACAACACAGTTGCACTGTCATATTTTCAGTAAGCTCCTGCACTTTCAATTTCAGGTTGTGTCCACATCTTATTTGTTAATTTGTCTTTTGGGCCTATTTGCCTCTTTAATGTACATGGGAAAGGCACAGTTCCCAGAGACAGAAAGGTGAGAATGAGCAGCAGCCTAAGACAACCCCTTTTATATTTCTTCTGAAAGGGGCAGGTGGGGAATGCTTGTACCTCAGGCAAATAACAACCATGAAAGTTTAACAGCTCCCAACTTGTCTGCCTCATTTTCTGTTACATTCTTTTCATCCTTTCTCTTCCTCCTGCTTGCTCTTGTGTTCTTTGTTACCCCATTTCTACATCCCCCATGATCTTTTGAGTCCTAATTACCAGCCCACTCGAGTCCTTAACAGGTTGACTCTTTTCAGGGTGAATTCGAATGCTATTTGCTGCTTCCACTAAAAAAAGAATGTAACTATTTAGGGTAATATTTGACTATGTCACAGTTGTCAGGTAATATGCTTAAATGAACAAAATACAAGCCTGGACACAGTCAATTGAGCCTGCATACCAAGCTTGCCCTTCAGGGATGAGATCTTCCCATATTCATGCAGTATTTATTTAACTTCTGTTAAAACTATCGGATTATGGTCATCTCTCCTTTATCAATGTGAAAAGACACACATTTGACCTCTGAAGAAAACTATTCGACTGCTGGAAAATCAAGAAAAATACTGGAGTCCAAATTGCAATGGAAGTGGAACACCATCTCAGCGACTAAGGACATGCCAGCCCAATTAAAATAATTTTGTAAAGCAGTCCGAGTCATCAGTGCCATAATAATTAAATAATTCAAACAGAAAAGGTACTTCTTAAATAAACTTTAAAAATTGTTAGCCACATATCTATCGAGAATAAAATTAAGGCCAGTCAGTAAAGAATATGCCTTAACCTATTTGTTGCCAGTCACATTTATAAACCATAAAAATGTTTTTGTCCAAGTTGAAATAACCTCATTAGGGTTTGATTTGTAAGAAAATAAAGATAATTCCATAACTTCATAAGAATCAACACATCACTTCCTGCTGTAAATCACCAACATTACATAATCTCTTTCACTTATCACAGTGACATCTGCCACAACAGGCTACTTCCCTCATTATACACTACCAACCAACACAAAAGGAATATTTATGCTATTCTACTCATTGATCTGCATATATATTGCTGCCATGGTACCATAAGCCAGCTTACCTTTCATTACAATTGCAAGATACTGCAATTAGCCAGAGTCAAAAATGCTGGCAAGAACAGGGTAAAAGTAGGTCTATTCTGGCACATGCCCCAATAATTCTAAATGATGGCCAAATATTAAGCACATCTGGAGCAGGCTCTGAATCACCCTAAGAAATTACTGAAGCACATTTTTTCTACTAGTGCCTTTCTGCCATAGTGCACCGAGGGGCTGGAAATTGTATAGATTCCTCGGGCTGTATGACTCTCAATGAATATATGCAGTAAATACTAAATGTATCTTAATTGTATTGAAGCACCTCAGAGTGCAACATGATCTGTGTCGATAACTTGAATACCATTGCACTAACTGTAATGACCATGTTGAAATGTCTGTAATGTTTATTGATTGTATTGAAGCACCTCATGATTTATGCGGAAAAGTTGAATCTGATTGCACTTTTTGTGATGGCCATTTTGAAATGTTTTGTAATGTTCTTTCAGATATTTTATGAATAAAGTATATTTTTCCAAAAAAAGAAATTACTGAGGCACATTTTTTCCACTAGTGAAAGCAACCCTGTACTAATTATTTCTCTGGATGATATTTACCAAGTTTCCCACACTGCACATACTTATTAGTTTCTATAAATGCGATTCAACTGTTCATCAATCATACCTACATTGCATGCATGGAACCCCTTCAAAGAGGATATATGAATTTCAGATTATTCCAGTAAGCATATTGAATAGAAGGGAAGAGGTTTGTGGATTTTTAATACTCCAGTAAGCTCTAAGGCTGACCTTCTCTGCAGTCCAGTTTCTGCTGTTTCGCTCTATATAGTAGCTTTGGTCCTAGCAAGCCGATAATAATTGCTCCGATTGGAGCTGTGATCAGGATTCCCAGAAAGGCCACAGTGAGAACACTCAAACCATACTCCGCTGCAATCTTGTCATTTCGGATTCGTGCCATGTCCAAAGCTACAGATCCAATGGCAGCCTAATTCAGCACAAAGAAGAAGATCACGCAGCATATAACAAAGCTTAACTTGGAGACACAACATTTGCACTGAACTGAGCAGCAAACAGGGCAACACTATTTTAATAATTGTCCAAACTGGAAAACTAAACAGATTTTATACAACAATGTCTCGCATCATGCTATCTGCCCACTTAGATTTAAGTTTTTTTTTATTTTTTTAACATTAACATTACTTGCTGCCCTGATACAGAAGCAGTTATTTTGCTGCTGCTTTTTAGCAGCTGGGTGATGAGCCACACCCACAGTGTAATATAATGTCACAAATCTATTTACATACAAACACATGAAAAGAAAGTTTGGCACTTATTTCCATGGTAATCTTTTCCTTTATAATCTTTGTGGCTTGTGGCCAATCTATGCCTCCTCTGTCAGTCTCTTTTTTTAAACTTGTACTTTACCAGCATACACAGGGCAGGATTTTGGGTTGTCGGGTGGGCGCAGTGGGTGGGCCCAGGAGCAGCTGAGAAACGGTCCGCGCCCACCATCGGCCCCCGCCCATGATTTCACACTGGCTGGCCAATTAACGACTAGCCAGCATGAAAGGTGCGCTGAGAAATTCAGCACTGCCAGGTGGGGGTCGGGGGAGTGTCAGCGCAAAAGCCTGCGCGTGTGTGGGGCAGCACACAATGAAAACTACTTGAAGGCAGGGACCTGCCTCAGGGAGCTGAACAATTTTAAATTCAAAAATAACGATTTTTAAAATCTGAAAATAAATGTTCCAACATGGGATTCACTCACAATAACATTAACAGAATAAAAATTATGCTCAAAAATTTATATTTATTTTTTATTTAATTGTGGAAACCTCATCCCACCCATGGACGAGATTTGCTAAAAATTCAAAAGGCTGCCTGGCCAATTTGCCCACCCACCAACCATAAGGTTGAACAGGCAGCGAAAAATAGGTTTAAATTTGTTGATTAAAGGCCTTAATAGGCCTCTTAATTGTCAACGGGCACGCTTCTGCCCACCGACCGAAATATTGCGCGAGAGTTGGGATGTTCGCCCAACACCATCGTACAGTATTTTACACCCGATTGGGTCAGGCGCCCACCCTTGGGAAGTAAAATCCTGTCCACTAAGTTTATGACCCGCCATCTGCTGGTTAGTGTTTCTCTATGTGCATTTCCAACCAGGTATTGTCTATACAACTCACTGTAAATTCAGCATTGATCATTGAAGGCTGTTAATGCATCATGATCTGGAAATTAAGGGTGAAATGAGAGCTATGGCCCATGTTTTCTACAACAGGTTTACATTTACATTTACCACAGCTGAGTTTAAATAGCTCCTGTTGTGAGCATTGTTTGCTGAAGGAGCGCTGAATGTCACAACCCTCTCCTTTAGTAGGTTGATTTTCAAACAGTGCTTAAGCTCAGCTGTGGTAAATGTAAATGTAAACCTGTTGTAGCAAATTTGGGCCATAGTTCTCATTTTACCCTTGATTTCCAGATCAAAATGCATCAATAGCCTTCAGTGATCAATTTATTATTATTCATTGATAAGTTGCCCTTTGAGCACATTTTTAATATCAGGTTCAGAGGTACAGGACATAGACTAAATTTGTAATGGCCTTTGACTGTGTAACAAAATAACTATATGGAAAAGCAACAATGAGAAGATGTAGGACGAGCGGGAGCAATGATGCACCAAGGCTACCAGTAAGGGTCAAATCTCTATTTGATTTTACAGACTGATAACTTTGATAAGTAAAACTACTAAATTATGTTACACACCAACCTGAACTGTGGCTTTAGGGATCCAGGCCAAAGAAATAAAAATTCTCTCTTTCATGTTAAATCCAGAGAAGTGTACCATGAGAAATGTCACCAAGATTCTGACTACAAGAGCGATGCTCAGAGTTGCAATCCCAAGACCTTGGGTAAAAATATGGTAAATTATTTAGAATCAGGAGGTACAGATGCAAAAGGTAAAAAGTGAGCATGAATATGCACTAGAACTGGTTTTCACCCAAGTTAACAGCCAGAAAAAATTCAGGTCAGACTTTACTTGGTTTGCTACAATCTCAAAGCTACCAGATTCTGCACCCACTTCAAAGTTCCTAATGTCAATATGTCGTTTCCGGTGCCAAGAGATTCGTCCCAATGCAGGAAACAGCCTGGAAACCTATGTCAGCGTTACCATACACCGAGACTCAAAGGCAGCCTTTATCAATGCTATCATATCCTGTTGCCCAGCTCTTCTTATGTGCTACAAGACTTCAGGAGTGCTGGAGATCCTGTCACTCTCCTAGTGCTGCCACATCCTGGAAGACTGAATCCCCAGGCTGGAAAATCCTGTGACCTTGGTGCCAGTGCCTGCAGACACTGGTACCTTTCCCCAATGCCTTTTTAAGGCCTGGCCCTCCTTTAAATGGAATAAGTGAGCTGTTTATTCCAAATGAAATCCTGATGTAGCTCACCGATTCTATACAGTACTTCACAGCTAAAGAATAACTTTTGAAAAGCAGTCACTGTTATCCGTAGTCCAAACTCGGTTAATTGGCACCAGGCATCAGCTATGTTTCAGTTTGTGGCACTCTCATCTCCGGGTCACACAGTTCCAAGTTCAAGTTCTACTCCAGGAATTGAGCACAGAAATCAAAGCTGACACTCCAGTGCAGTACTGAGGGGAGAGCTGTGCTGTTGGAGATGCAATCTTTCAGATGAGACATTGAACCATCTGACCTCAGGTAGACGGAAAAGATCCCATGGCACCACTTCAAAGAAGACCAAGGGAGTTATCCCCAGTGTCCTGGGACCAATATGTACTTATTTATTTTTATTCATTCATGAGATGTGCACATCACTGGCTAGGCCAGCATTTATTGCCCATACCTAATTGCCCTTGAGGTGGTGATGGTGAGCTGCCTTCTTGAACCACTGCAGTCCCTGTAGTGTAGGTATACTCACAATGCTGTTAGGGAGGGTGTTCCAGGATTTTCACCCAGTGACAGTGAAGGAATGGCAATATATTTCCAAGTCTGGATGGTGAGTGACTTGGAGGGGAACTTCCAGGTGGTGGTGTTCCAATCTATCTGCTGCCCTTGTGCTTCTAGATGGTAGTGGTTGTGGGCTTGGAAGGTGCTAAGGAACCTTGGTGAGTTCCTGCAGTGCATATTGTAGCTGGTACACACTGCTGCTACTGTGTGTCGGTGGTGGAGGGAGTGAATGTTTGTGAATGAGGTGCCAATCAAGCCGACTGCTTTGTCCTGGATGGTGTCAAGCTTCTTGAGTGTTGTGGGAGCTGCACTCATCCAGGCAAGTGGAGAGTATTCCATCACACTGACTTGGGCCTTGTAGATGGTGGACAGGCTTTGGGGAGTCAGGAGGTGAGTTACTCGCCACAGGATTCACAGCCTCTGACCTGCTCTTGTAGCCACAGTATTTATATGGATAGTCCAATTCAGTTTCTGGTCAAATGGTAACCCTCAGGATGTGGATAGTGAGGGACTCAGTGATGGTAATAACATTGAATGTCAAGGGGCGATAGTTAGATTTTCTCTTGTTAGAGATAGTCATTGCCTGGCACTTGTGCGGCACGAACGTTACTTGCCACATGTCAGCCCAAGCCTGGATATTGTCCAGGTCTTGCTGTATTTGGACATGGACTGCTTCAGTATGAGGAGTCGTGAATGGTGCTGAACATTGCACAATCAGCAAACATCCCCACTTCTGACTTTATGATGGAAGTTAAGGTCATTGATAAAGCAGAAGATGGTTAGGCCAAGGACACTACCCTGAGGAACTCCTGCAGTGATGTTAAATTTATCTTTCAATCAACATCACAAAAACAGGTTATTTGGTCATTACCACACTGTTGTTTGTGGGATCTTGCTGTGTGCAAAATTGCTGCCATGTATCCCACATTACAACAGTGACTACATTTCATTGATTGTAAAGTGCTTTGAGATGTCCAGTGGTTGCGAAAAGTGCTATAGAAATGCCAGTGTTTCTTTTCACAGCAGGGCCCCACAAACATCAGTAGGTGAATGATGTTACTTTTTCTGATGTTGGTTAAAGGATAGTGATGGCCAGGACACCTTGCTCTTCTCAAATATTGCTGAGGGATCTTTCAACTCCACCCAAGAGGGCAGATGGTGCCTCATTTTATTATTGCAGCTGATATGTAGCACCTCAGACAATGTGATACTTGGTGCAGTAGATTAAATGTTATATACTAAGTGTCAGCCCAGATTCGATGTACGTGTTTCTGGAATGTTTGAATCTATGACCTTATGGCTCAGAGGTGAGGGGGAAATCTACTAAGCCAAGTCTGACAATGGATCAAACTGATCATAAAAAAACAAAAAGAGGATAATTATTTGGTAGTACAGAACGAGGGTATTGCTGAGAAAGAGAGGCACGCTGCTGAAGCTTTTTGTCTTGCACTCACCAGGACAAATTCACAAGAATTGGTTACGTATTCACACACAGGCCCCTATCCTTTACAAACAGAAAGAACATGTCCACGCATTGTGCCATTTTCAATCTAACAAAAGCTTGGGGGACAGCTATTCCCCATGGCAATGCCTCGACCAGAGCTATCTGCCTGGTTTGAATTTAAACCACAACTTGGCAGTTAACTGTTCCCTGGTGCATTCTGCGTGGGAACGCTTCTACCAATCAGAGTCCATTTGCTAACCAATCAGCACCCTCTTCTCATACAGTATAAATTATTCTTCCCTTTGAGATTTGGTATTCTCGAGTGCAGGATCAAAAGCTTCGACAGCATGTCTCTCTTTTCAGCAAAAGGGAAGATCTTGAATGCTGCTGAAAAGAGAGCTGTTGCCAAAGCCATCAAACCAGAGTGGAAGCAAGTCATCCTTGATCCCGAGGGACCACCCAAGAAGAATTACTCAAACTGAAAAGAGTAAAACTGTCATTCCTCCCTTTTTAAATTACCTGCAATATCAGACCTCAATGGACATCTTGCCCAGTTGGAACTCACCAATAATTTTAAATCAAACTTTAAACCTCTTACCGACTGTATATGAGTTTAGCGAAGAAACGGATATTTCTGCTCCAATCAATCCAAACAGTAATGGCTGGAAGATGGCCCAGGCATTGGCAGTGATACCTTCAGCTCCACCCTAAAAGTCAAAAAGTAAAAAGTAACCTTTGCAAATGCATCAATTTAAAGGAGATAAATGATATTAACTGACAATATTAGAAAGCATATAAAGACATTCTACACATCTAATTCATCTCCTGAAAAGATCAAATACACAAGGTCAGCTTCTACATGCACAAGAACAACAACCCAGTTTGACCACTTTATACTGGGTTAACTCCACAAATATATCCAATGCTGCCAGAAAGTCTGACTGGCAAAGTCATGAATGGCAGTATTTCACATATTTGAACATTGGGAAGATGTAAACCATTATTTTCACACTGTTCTCTCACCCAAAAAGAACTCCATCTCCATAGCCTTGCTTCTTGCTCAGCTAGATCGCAATTTTGATGTTCTATTCCAGTTATAAATATTGTCCATTATCACTCAATCCCATCTGTGGAATACTATTTGCAGAGGTTATCACTGCCAAAACCATAATATACACAATTCCATCTCTATACTGGATTTCTCCAATGACTATCTTGCTAGCCTCTTGGCTTACACCTTTAAAAACTCCAAATCATCCATAAATTTTAATCCTCATTTACATATTTCTGTATGGTCCACCCTACATTACTTTGGTGAGAGTTCAAGTGAGGTGGGGTGTAATGGTGGTGGGCTGAAAATTGCAAAGGTTACAGAGATAGGGAGGGTAAAAAGCCATTAAAATGATTTAAATACGAGGTTGAGGATTTTACTTGATAACATTGGAATCTGAGAGCCAAGACCAGCAGAGATGATTTCCATTCTCTAGCTACCAATTCCATCCCTTACCCTGGCTACTGCCTAAGTTGAACCAGACTGTTCATAACCATGGTGACATATTTAACCCAGAGGTGAACTTTAAAATCAGTAAGATTGTCTATTTCCACCTCTCTAATATTGTCCGAATCAACTCCACCCATGTCTCAGTTCATCTGCTACTGAAACCCTCAGCCATGACCTTGGTAACTCTAGGTTTGACTATTCAAATACACTCTTGGCTAGCCTCCCACATTCTCCCCTCTGAAACTTGAGGTCACCCAAAACTCTGCTGCCTGTGTCTTAATTCACAAAAAACTCCCATTTACCCATCAACCCATGATCGCTGACCTACATTGGCTTCTGATTGAGCAATGTCTCAATTTTAAAATTCTCAAGAGTTCAAACCCCTACATGACCTTGTCCCTCCCTATCTCTCTGATCTCCTCCAGCCACACAACCCTCAGAGATATCTGTGCTCCTGGGATTTCCATCGCTCCACTGTTGGCAATCATCCTTCAGCTGCACGGGCCCCAAGTTCTGGAATTCCCTCCTTTAATCTCTTTGGCATAGGATATGGACAGCAGAGCTTTGGATGAGCTGAAATTTACTGAGGGTGCCTATGAGAGACCAGGGTAGTGAGTTCTTGATGGTGCTGGTTGAGGGGAGAACATAGGCCAGGTCACAGGGACAACTCCCTGCTCATCTAGCAGTGTTATGGGATTTTTTACATTCATCTCAACAAACTGATTAATGTCTCTCTAACATCCCAATTTAAAGACAGCACCACCAACAATCCAGGAGTGTTAGCCAGATTATGTAATACAATTCTGTGCACATAGACTTCTTGTGTAGTTGCAACCTTCATTCTTAGAATAATTGCTATAAAAGTTCCTACAATTCCCTTTAATACATCAAGACATGCTGAGTAGGACACACAATAGTACAGAAAACTCCAAATGTGGCTCTACTAATGATTAATATAAATTAGAATAACTTGTTTTAATTTACACAATTTTTTTGTATTCATTCAGGAGCCTTGGTGAGTTGGTGTAGTGCATCTTGTAGATACTGCTACAAGTATCTACACTGCTGCTACTGTGTGTCGGTGCTAGGCAGAATGAATGTTTAAGGTGGTGGATGGGGTGCCAATCAAGGGGGCTGCTTTGTCCTGGATGTTGTTGAGCTTCTTGAATGTTGAATGCTGCACTCATCCAGGGAAGTGGGGAGTATTTCATCACTCTCCCGACCTGTGCCTTATAGATGGTGGACAGGCTTTGGGGAGTCAGCAGGTGAGTTACTCTCTGCAGAATTCCCCGCCTCTGACCTGCTCTTGTAGCCACAGTATTTATATGGCTGGTCCAGTTCAGTTTCTGGGCAACGGTAACCCGCAGGATGTTGATAGTGGGGGGGGTTCAGCGATGGTAATGCCATTGAATGTCAATGGGAAATGGTTAGATTCTCCCTTGTTGGAGATGGTCATTTCTTGGCACTTGTGTGGTGTGAATGTTACTTGCCACTTTTTAGCCCAAGCCTGAATATTGTCCAGGTCTTGCTGTATATGGACAGGACATGCGTGCAAGATGCATCTTTTTTTTCATAACTTTAATACTTCATACTGATTGGAATTTTTCAATAAATAATTAATAACCATACGATTATTCTAAGACGGATGTTAATTCTTTATTGCTTAGACAGCTTTAACAAAGGATTCAACGAATTAAAAGTGTCAGCCTCCAATATGCTGAATTGGAAACCTGTTACACTACCTTGCCATCAACCCATCCAACCCCAGCAAGAAAAGCCATGACAATTGTACACAGTCCTCCAGAACCAGGGAAACCAAAGACTCCTGTAGCAAAAATAGCAAACACAGCCAGACCCAGCAGGAGGTAAGAACGCTTCATCACAAGATCTTCCTGCAAAGGAAGAATAAAATTACATTAAGTATTTGCTTTTATTTTATTTTACAGGCAGACAAAGATACACACATTGCTACTATGAGAACAAAGAAGTAAAGAGCTGCTGTCAAAATAATGATTTGTTAACCTGTGCTTTCCATTTGGAGTTTTACAGATATTTAAATTCAGCAGCAACACATTGCTTATTTTGGGGATTACTGTTCTTAACACTCTGGATTTGGATACATGCAATTTACACCTATGGAGAACGATGTGTTCTCTGCAATGGATAAACAGAATTCCTTCACACTGATTTCTCAGCAGCTTGTTCAGGACACTCGAATATGGTATTGGGTTTCTGTGTGTTGCAAACATTTCTCTGACCCAAAATAAAAACAAGCCTGTTTGCCAGCCTCTCAATTACAGCTACCAGATTTTAAGATTCTGTTGCTACATCAGATAAGTTTGGAATTACTCCTAATAGGCCATCACCTCAATGGGCAATCTTGCTGTCCTTCTTGAAGGTATCGCTACTTGTCCCAGTATGGTGTACCATGATGATGGAAACTACTGCAACCCCCTTTGTAAGTATACGATTGTCACAGACTGTCACAGCCCCTTTCTCTGCGACCTCCAGTGTTTGCTACTGATTTAGGATTTGAGTGTCAGTTTAATGAAACCACTAGCACAAGAGGTTGCCTGGTTGATCCCTGTTCCAACGTAGTCCAGCCTGGCATTCTGGTGCCGCTCTGTGGTGGTGAGGAGAAAGAGGGGTTGCTGAAGAAACTGTCCTCCAGGGAAGTCTTCAGCTCTGTACAGCACTGTAACATTGCTTCCACCACTTTGTATTCAGGTGGGGGAATGTTCAGTTGTAATGGAAGAACAAGAGTTGGGGGCCCTGCTGTGGAAAGGTTCTAATGGGGGAGAGGGGGAGGAACCGCTGTGGGAAGACAGTTATGGAGAAGAGTGATGGTGGGCCATTGCAGAAAGATAGGGTTAGTACAATGGAAGATGAGACAAATAGGCCAAAGGTTCATCTTATTTAACGATGTAAATTTTTCATACAAAAGGCTTGGCCGTTAATGCTGTTGTGAAAGCTGGTGCTGAGTCATGAGCACTGGTTGGGATTGATTTGCATTTAGCCAAATTGAATCGAGGGAATTGCTTGGAGGGAATTGAATTTACCAGGACAAAGCAGTTGGGCTTGAAACTCAATGCTCATTGACCCAGTCAGGAACTAAGGCATTCAAATTTTTCCTTGTGCATTGTTTTTAATGGACCTGTCTAGTCATCTGGATGCTGTGGGCAAGTTTACCCTTGAATGCAACTTTAGGATCCAGTGTCATTACTTCTGATATCATTAAGTTGACGGTTTTTGCATAAAATGGCGTCCTAACTGTTCATATATCAGTGAAGGCCCAGGCTCTTTGTGGATCCAGTATAATTTGTATTTGCATAGCAGCTTCAATGCAGTAACATGACCCAAGGTGCTCCTCAGAAGTTAGCGAGCAGGATTTGACACCGTGCCATTTTAGGGCAGGTGACCAAAAGCTTGGTCAAAAAGGGACATCTTAACAGAAGAGGGAGAGGTGGAGAATTCCGGAGGCTAGGACCCAGGCAACTGTCAGCTCAACAACTAATGGCAGAGCCGTGAAAGTGGGAATGCGTAAGTGGAACGTAGAGATCTGAGGGCTGTAAGACTGGAGGAGGTTATAGAGATTGGGAGGATCAAGGCCAGGATGAATTTGGAGAGTGGGGGGGGGGGGGGGGGGATGAAACTTTTAAAAATTAGGGTTTTAGTTCACATGGGGCGAGAGGATAGTCTTGAATACCTGCCATCTTGCCTTTGCTTTGTTGCAGCCAGGTAAGTTACTTAGACCATACAAAGATGATTTTAAATGTGTAGGATGTGAGGTGAACTTATGGAAACATAGTGCTTCCACATTTCAGCTGCAGTGAGGTAGAAGTGGGCGTCCACTCACTGAATGAGTTTGCATCCTGTACGTGACTGATAGGCTGAAGTGAGTCCAGAGGCCGGTCTTTATTGTTATATGCCACTTAGACCCTTTGTGTTTTTGGGCCTCTTTCTGGCTGGTAGGAGGTTTGCAGCTTGGCTTGCAGTGTGACCTAAATATAAAGGCAATGACGGCCTTTAGGAGCATTCAGAAGAAACATCTTTACAGCACACAGTGGTTAGAATGTGGAACTTGGCTCCACAAGGAGTAGTTGAGTGAATAACAGGTCAGTGCTTCCTAAACCTCTTCCCGCCGTGACCTCATTGAGAGGCTTAAAAATTGGCCTGACCTCTCTGTGAGAAGGGCGGGGGAGCAGTATCCATCCCTTCAGAGACTTTTAGAAACCTGTTTTTTTTTGAGCAGGAATCAGCCCTCAGATATCAGTCAGTTAGACCACACCCACCATTTTTTTGGTCTAAGAAAGGATTTAAAGGGGCCTTGCAGCTGGCTAACATTCAGAGTCAGAGCTCCACGACAGCCATTGCTACCCTCGGAGCACGTGGTCCCAGAATTCCGCCTCCATTGCGACCGACGGTTTGGGAAGCCCTGGTATGGATACATTCAAGGGGAAGTCAGACCCATATCGCAGGAAGGATGTTCTGACCCTGGAGAGGGTCCAGAGGAGGTTCACGAGAATGATCCCAGGGGTGAAAGGCTTAACATATGAGGAACGTTTCAGGACTCTGGGTCTATACTCGATGGAGTTTAGAAGGATGAGGGAGGATCTGATTGAAACTTACAGAATACTGAAAGGCCTGGATAGAGTGGACGTGGGGAAGATGTTTCCATTAGTAGGAGAGACTAGGACCCGAGGGCACAGCCTCAGAGTAAAGGGAAGACCTTTTAGAACAGAGATGAGGAGAAACTTCTTTAGCCAGAGAGTGGTGAATCTATGGAATTCATTGCCACAGAAGGCTGTGGAGGCCAGGTCATTGAGCGTATTTAAGACCGAGATAGATAGGTTCTTGATTGGTAAGGGGATCAAAGGTTATGGGGAGAAGGCGGGAGAATGGGGTTGAGAAACTTATCAGCCATGATTGAATGGCGGAGCAGACTCGATGGGCTGAATGGCCTAATTTCTGCTCCTATGTCTTATGGTCTTAAGAACATCTCCAACAGTATTTTCTTTTATGTTTTCAGATCTTACTCAAATCACAAATTTAGTTTACTTATTAACATTCATTATTTTCTAAAAATGTAAGGTGTCTGAAGCTGTCAATTACCAAATTACTACTTGAGCTATTTATATCGGAATTACTAACAATTGGTACAACAGTTAATGCATTGAAGTCTCCTAGCCATTCTTATCCAATCTGATGGTTGCTGCCAGCACAAAAAAGGCCAAAATTAGTTATACCACCTTGTAAAGTTCCAGTAAAAATGTGGCACAGTAATTCCAGTCTACTAATCTAATTTCAAGGCTCAGGTGGTAGTTAAAAACCATTCATGTTTTGCTCCAATCACTTATCAGATCACCTGCGGCCCCAGACTACTACTTTGTAATTACACCTAGATATCATTATTATTCAATATAAAAATCTCACTATTCTCATGCAAGACAAGACAAAGGTTTTGAACACATATTTACATTAAAAACATACAAGGAGCTTATATGAGTTCAAATTGTTCCCAAAATAGAAAGTCATGGGATAAATACAAGTCACAACACAGCTGGGCTAATCATATAAGTCTGTCCACCAGTCTGGATAAAGAGCAAATTAGTTGATATGTAGCACTATTGATCCAGAAGTTGTACAACCTTCTTGATGTTCAGTTGGTGCTGTAAATTTTACACAATAAATAATAAGCAATAGAAATATAATTTAATTGCAAAATTGCTCCTTTGGCACATACATCTGCTGAACTGGAAATACTTAAGAGTCATTGTAACTGGATAGCTTATCTTATTGCAGCAGGGAAGCATACTTAGTCCCAGTTTGTTCATCATACTTATCTCTGGACATGCTGTTTAAACGTCACTGCCTGTACAGTTAGCTCCCTATCTGACCTAAGTTGTATCTGGATTAAAGCAGGAAGTTACAGATTGTTTCCAAGTTTCAAAATTGTTCACCAGTTGGGGAGACTAAAACTGGACACAAAATTCTAATTAGATCTAATTAACATCTTGTACAGGTCAAAATGATATCATTAATTATATTGTGAATGAATTGCCCTGTAAATGCACCTTAGAACGCTGTTTGTTTTAGCTATTGTTTCACAACATTGGTCATGAACCTTTACCTGATAATGCATTAAAATGTTCAGATGCCTCTCCACTGACTTCAGTCTTTTCTCTGAAGGATGTGCACATGTTAAGCAATGGTCCTGCCCATTTGCAAAACATTGCAGTTTTCGAAGTTAAATTGTGCCAGTCACAGGCCCAATCACCTAACACACCTGGATCTACCTGTAGTAGTAAAGCATCTTCCACATTCCTAACCGACACCCATCTTTTATAATTTACAAACTTGCAGATCATTTCTCCAACACCTATATCTAGATCATTAACAAAAATAGTAAATAGCAAAGGTCCTAATACTGGTCCCTGCAGGACACAACTGGTGACCAGTCTCCAAGTAGATCTAAATCCATCAGTAACCACTTTCTGTTGTGAAATGTACTCGTGAGGACAGGGAATGTTTCATGGCATCCAGTGTTCAACACTCAACAAATAATCAGATGAATATCAGAAACTGCAAGGTACTGAAAGACAAACACGCCCCCCCGACCTTGGGAAAAAGTCTTAAAGAAAGGAGGAGAGGGGGAGAAACATATTTTTTCCACCTTTCAGGCAAAATACATAAAAATTAAATTGAGTAACCATGTGAAATGAAGCTTTTGAAACATTTTGCAAGTGATCCTTTGTTCCCAGAATGTTGGCTCCATGGAGCATGTGTATGCACTTCCCTTTGAATCCCCAACCCTGACAAAATGATCTACAATCTGAAAGAAAATAACTACTGGCAAGCAGGTTGTTTTTGTTGCTTTCCACCTCAGGTCCAGAATTGTGAAGCGTCATCAATATTATCTGCCTTGGTGGCATGGCCCCACTGCCAGTAACACCACATTTGGGGGGGTTACATCAAGCACACACTTTCCGCATTGCGTTAAATACAGTTATAATAGATTAGTAAATAATCACTAAGACATTAGCAAGATCACTTATTAGAGCTTAGGCCTGATTAACTAAAAAATCTTTTAATACAGAAAATTGCAGCTTGTTTCAGTTTAGTCAGTACTAATGCCTAATAATTTGGTTAATTGCACTTTAGTCATCACACATTAATCTGTTTCAGGTGTGCTTAGTTCAGTGCTGACTAGCAATTATGGTAAAAATCACAAACATGTACAGCGCCATACTGCCATAAACTCCAGATGTATCATTACTTTACTGCATACAGGGCAACTCCTGCTTTGGTTCACCTTGTAATCACACACAACCTCTCTTCAACTTGTTTGTTGACAAAATAGCATCTAAACCACCATATACTGTTGAATCAAGCAACTGAGCAAAATTGTCAGCAAGTTATCAACATGATCATTGATATTTATTCAGGGTTAGGGTTAGGGAAAATCAATCTCAAGGCACTGTCATTGCACTTGCAAAATATAATACAGTCTAAAATCTTTTAGTATTTGGGGATATAGTTTCTCTGGCATTCACAAGCAGTAAAACAATATTTAGAGAATTGACACACAAGGGAGACAATAAGGACATGAGACAGTACATCCTGGAAACAGGAAATTAATGTTACATGCATTGAAACAATAACATAAACTCATATGTTGAGCAACATAACAGGCAGGATTTCGCTGGTGCGAAGCATCTTAGCATCCCTCATTAGACGGACGTTTTTTTTGCATCCTTCAGCTCAAAAACATTTTGCTTTGTAACTTGCCGCAAATAAAAGCTGTTAATGGTATAGCAAGGGCATCAGGGAATCTGAGATCTCATCAGCACTCTCAACTGCTCCACTGTTGCCAAATTATCAATCAGGTTGCTTGTCTGATATCCAGTACTGGATAAGCAGAAAATTCCTCCAATTAAATATTGAGAAGCCTGAAACCATTGTCATTAGCTCCCACCACCTCCTCTTTAGAGACAGGTCTTGTGACTGACATCTTTAGTCGCGTGTTCGGCCATCTACCCCAGTGTCACATCTTGTGTGGCTCGGTGCCAAACCTTTCTTTGCAATGAAAAGGTCTTTGTTTTACAATGCTCCTGTAAAGTATCTTGGGGAATTTTGTTACATTAAAGGCTCTAATTTGTTGTCATTGAAGTAAGAAAAATGTAAAAATTTATAATCTGACATCTCCAAATCTCTATCAATTGACTACATGCAGGAATGAGATTGCACAGGCCAGAAGTTAACTGACATTATATTAAGAAATATCACATAGTTAAAAAAAGGTACTTATGCTGTCTCCTTTCCTAGCAGCACTGCAGATATACCTACACCAGATGAACTGCAGCAGTTCAAGAAAGCAGTTCGCCACCACCTTCTCAAGGGCAATTAGGGATGAGCAACAAATGTTGGCTTTGCCAGTGAGCCTCACATCCCATGAAAGAATAAAAAAATTACAAGCTCTAATTTTCTATGGCAAGTTCAGTGGTCAATTAATATGCAAATTTATAAAAATAACAGGAAAACCAAAGGCAAGATGCTGTTCATACAAAGTAAACAGAGAGTGGCGCTAACTGACCAGTTGGAGATTCACAACTCTCAGTGCATCTCTTAATCCCCTGGACATGCTTGCCAATTAATAACAGTGCATGTCATTAACACAGTTTTTAAGAAAGATACATAAATCATGCAATTATAATTTCCACGATGTGGTACTTACACTACATTTGAACAGCTCAAGCTGAATCTTAATGTTGTTCATATTACTGCCCTAAAATATATGGCATGATTTGGATCATGGAGGTTGGTTTGTAAGAAGGCAACCAGTTTTGATCTGTCAACATTACCATCTTGCTGTTACAACATAGGAATCAGGAAGGGTAAGCCATTATCTTGCATGGTTCAAAGAGAAGGCAACCCTGTGGAACATGGAATATCCTGAAGGGTACTTAGAGAACTTCGTGAACTTCTATTTTATAAACAGATTTTGTAAGCAGCTTCATGTTACAGAACTAAGTGTAGCACGTGTTTAGAAATTTTGAAGTTTGTTAATATTTGTCTGCAACTTCAGAAAAACAACTCTCTCATCATTATGGTCTCTGAAGAGAAAACACAACCACAATGCTTCAGAACGGATATGCTGCAATTCCTTGTCTAATTATTTTAAAAGTAATGCTGAGAAAACAGAAGGGTGCCATATTTAATTTATTTTCAGCAATAATAACTGCCTGACCAATTTTATACTCTTACTAATATGGCCAACATGATGATTGTTGTATTCTTAATTTACAATATCTTCAAGAATTGTAACAACCGTACTGCTTCTCCTTACCTGGTCCCTGCTAGGAAAGTATCGGAGGAACAATCCAATAGCAGCTCCTGCTGCTATCCCAATGAGAACTTCAAGGAACCCCCTGAGTATATTGGAAAGCATTGAACCTTCAGAAACAAGTGGAATTTAATTAGTTCAGTTCCAAATAAATTTGACATTGAGAAAACCAAAATTAAGAGCAGCACCAGCCACATGGCTGGTACTTTTAGGACTATAATAGTGTCTTGCAGTCTACATTGTACATATAATTTTCTTTAGAATGTGTAATCCATGAACATACTTTCTTTCACAATTGAGTTTGGTTTAAAAAAATTATACCATGGCTCTGATAAATATTCCTAGACAAAAAAAGAGGTGCCCAAACTTATAGACTGAAATACCATAGAATTCAAAGAGAAATGGTAAACGTGATATTTTCTCTATATATTAAATAATGTGTTAATTTAATGGAGGGCACTACTCAACTTTTCCCATCTGCTTAAAGTATATTTTCAAAGTTTAAATATGTACAATACATATTTTTAGAATTGCAAAACTTAATTGAACGTGTTTTTTAAACATGCATTGTAAAACTGACTTGGAAGAAATTACCAGGCTCAACGCTGCAGGGATCCAAATGTGTCAACAGAAACACAATGGGCCAAGGTCAGTTCGTGGGGGAGGGGTCAGTTCGTGGGGGAGGCTCAACAAAGTTAAGCGCCCTTCAGGCACTTAAGTGGCCTCCGTCTGACCGTCCCCGCAGTTGAGATCCCCATAAAAGGAAGTCCCACCCACTGAGAGCTGCCAGCTAATCAGAAGCTGACAGCTCCTCATGTCACCAGTACAGTGGGAGCAGCGGCAGCTGGTAATATTGCACCCACCAGAGGCCCAGGGTCACTGAGAGACCCTAGGCTAAAGGCGAGTGAAAGCAAGATGGGGATCACGGGGTGTGGGATGTTGCAGGAGAGGAGGGACACAGGCTGTTCGGGGCAAAGGGCTGTGGATGCACAGCTGAGTATACTCAAGACAGATTGACAGATTTTTTGGCATTTGGAAATCAAGGGATGAGGTGAGAAAGTGAAGTTGATGTAGAAGTTTATAGCCATGATCTAAATAAATGATGGAAGCTTCAGAGGCCGTATGGCCCACTCCTGCTCCTATTTCTTTTGTTCTTATAAAACCGAGACCCATTGAAGAAATAACAAACGGTCACCGTCACCCACTCGACAGTTTTTTTTTACTCTGTTTAAGTAATCTACCATGTGCACTACAACACAACGTTGTCAAAAAGTAAGTATGGTTTTTTTTAGATTTGAAGCCAGTTAGCAACCCTAACTTTGGGATGTTAGGCTTTTTTTTGAGAGCATCAAATTATTTTCCTCTTTTTCTTCCTCAGCTTTAACAAAGGATTTGCTAGTGACCTGACCAAGTCATCTCTCAGATAACACCACCAAAAGCATATTTGATGTTTGTTGGATCTTATTGTGCTCAAAACTGTCTGTACATTGGCTATACTTCAAGAGTAATTAAATTGGCTGCTTTGGATCCTCCCAAGATCACGACAGGTACAGCACAAGGGGAGACAGTAGCATAGTGTTAATGTCACTTGACTAGTAATCCAGAGGCTCAGTTTAATGCTCTGAGGACATGGGTTCAAATCCCACCATGGCAACTGATGTTAATAAATTATGGAATTGGAAATAATGGAGCCCATGAAACTAAGAGCAATTGTTGTAAAAACCCATCTGATTCACTAATCACTATCTGTCCCTATCTGGTCTGGTCCAGATCCACAGCAATATGGTTGACTCTTAACTGCCCTCTAATGGCCTAATAAGCCACTCTGTTCAAGAGCAATTAGGAATGGGTGGCCTTGCCAGTGACACCCACATCCCATGAAAGAATAAAAAAGTAAATAAATACAAGTTATTTTCAAGACATATGGCCCAACTGCCCCATTGTGAGCAGATAAAATAGCTGTGATCATTTCTAGATTTAGTGGCATTACTTCATTATCATTTAACCAATCTCCAGGTATAGTTTCTTCAAGCGCAGGTAGTGGGTGCAGAATATGGAGTGCAGGAGCTCCTAAAAGGCCTCCTGCCTCTTTTTGTTTGTGGCATGATCATTGTTCCATGGGAGATGCCCGCCAAACCCGAGCTTCCTCCTTGACAGAAACAAGTCTGGAATGCTGCTGCTGAAGGAAGAACACTTTACCATGCTTGGTGTTCAGGAGAACTTCCACCTCTTTTTTTTCCCCAAAATAGAACCAATGGCCAACAAACACGGCAGGAATAACCAAAACAGTCTCTCATGTCTGGAGGGAAGAAGCAGGGAAGATTTTCTCTGGGCCGAGGAAAAGCATCAACATACTATTAAATACCTGGTGCCCACTCCGAAGAAAGGAATGTGTATTCTACAAATATGGTAGTATCACCCTCACTTCCACAGCTTGTTTAGCCATCCAATGGCACATCTGACTAGACCACATCAAGCAGTAATCGTGCCGTGTTCTCCTCTGCTAGAATCAATCATTAGTCCAGGATCATCCTGGAAAGCAAAGATAACTGCTGACTTTCTTCTCAACTATAAACTGCCTCTGTAAACATCATTCCCTTGCCCCATCCACTCTCACCACCAACAACTGGGAGAGACTTCCTGACTTTGTTGTCACTAAGATTGACATAATCCAGAAATTTGCGGGGCCACTGGGAAAGAGTAAGGGTGTGGACTCAGTAGCTCAAAGAGCTGGCACAGTCAAGCTGGACAGAATGCCTTACTTCTATACTATTTGATTCTATAATCCATTCAGCTGCTTCGCCCTTATTCACCAAGTTAACATAGTCCAAGGTTTGCTCACCCTAGTCCTGGCTTTCTCTATATTGTCTCTCCCATCTTCTGCATAACCTCACCAGGCTCATCTTGTCCATGTGGCCTCCTGCTCTTGACCCCATTTCTACCAAAATTCTCACCGCCCATCAACTTCCTTTCCTGATCTCCATGCTAACTGCCATTGTAAATGGTTTCTACTCCTGAGGTACTGTTTCCCTGCCTTTCAAAGCTTATACTTTTAAAAATTAATTTACAGGATGTAAGCATCGCTGGCTACACCAGCATTATTGCCCATCTCTAGTTGCCCTCAAGAGGGTGGTGGTGAGCTACTTTCTTGAACCACTGCAGTCCCTGTGGTGTAGATACACCCACAGTGCGGTTAGGGAGGGAATTCCAGGCTTTTGACCCAGTGACAGTGAAGGAATGGTGATATATTTCCAAGTCAGGATGGTGAGTGGATTGGAGGGGAACTTCCAGGTGGTGGTGTATCTGCTGCCCCTGTCCTTCTAGATGCTAGCAGTCCTTGGTGAGTTTCTGCAGTGCATCTTGTAGATGGGACACATTGTTGCCACTGCTCAGTGGTGGTCGAGGGAATGAATGTTTGTGGAAGAGGTGCCAATAAAGTGGACTGCTTTGTCCTGGATGGTGTCAAGCTTCCTGAGTGTTGTGGGAACTGTACTCATCGAGGGAAGGGCAGAGTATTCCATCACACTCTTGACTTCGGCCTTTGTAGATGGTGGACAGGCTTTAGGGAGTCAGGCAGTGAGTTGCTCGCTACAGGATTCCTAGCCTCTGACCTGCTCTCGTAGCCACAGTATTTATATGACTAGTCCAGTTCAGTTTCCGATCAATGGTAATCCCCAGGATGTTGATAGTAGGGGATTCAGCGATGGTAAAGCCATTGAATGTCAAGGGGCAATGGTTAGATTTTCTCTTGGTAGAGATGGTCTTTGCCTGACACTTGTGTGGCACAAATGTTACTTACCACTTGTCAGCCTGAGCCTGGATATTGTCTGGGTCTTGGTGCATTTGGACATGGACTGCTTCAGTATCTGAGGAGTTGCGAATGGTGAACATTGTACAATCATCAGCAAACATCCCCACTTCTGACCTTATGATGGAACAGAGGTCATTGATGAAACAGCTAAAGATGGTTGGGCCTAGGACACTACCTTAAGGAACTCCTGCAGCAATGTCCTGGAACTGAGATTATTGGCCTCCAACAACAACAACCATTTTCCTTTGTGCTAGGTATGAACCCAACCAACGGCTTGTTTTCCCCATTTCCCATTGGCTTCAGTTTTGCTAGGACTCCTTCAAGCCACACTCGGTCAAATGCTGCTTTATTGTCAAGGGTAGTCACTCACACTTCATCTCTAGAGTTCAGCTCTTTTGTCCATGTTTGAACCAAGGCCGTAATGAGGTCAGAAGCTGAGTGACCCTGGCAGAACACAAACTGAACGTCAGTGAGCAGGTTATTGCTAAGCAAGTGCCACTTGATGGCACTGTTGATGACCCCTTCAATCATTTTACTGATGATTGAGAATAGACTGAGGGGCAGTAATTGGCCAGGTTGGATTTGTCCTTTGTGTGTACAGGACATACCTGGGCAATTTTCCACATAGCCGGGTAGATGCCAGTGTTGCAGCTGTATTGGAACAGCTTGGCTAGGGGCACAGCAAGCTCTGGAGCATAAGTCTTCAATACTATTGCCGGAATATTGTCATATCACTCTCCTGTTCAAAAAAAAACAGCCCTTAACAGATCTGTCTTTGCCCAAATTGGATCCTGGCCACCATTGCCTGAAATTTAATATTCTGATACTGGTGTTCAAATCCATCCATGGTCATGTCGCTCCCCATCTCTCTATTCTTTGAGAAAACTTTCTTCCTCCACTGTCGCTGGGTCAAAATCCTGAAACTCCCTCCCTAACAGCACTGTGGGTGTACCTCCACCACATGGACTGCAGCGGTAAAAGAAGGCAGCTCACCACCACCTTCTCAAGGGCAATTAGGGATAGGCAATAAATGCTGCCCCAGCCAGCGAAGCCCACATCCCGTGAATGAACAAAGAAAACTCTAGTCTCTTGTGCTCACCCACTTTTTTCACCTCACTATTGGCAGTTGTGCCTTCAGCGGTCTCGTTTTAAAATCCAGAATCCCCTCCCTAATATGCTCCACTTCTTCGCCTCCCTCTCTTCCTTAAAATCTACTTCTTTAATCACGTCTGTCTTGGCTTGGCATCAACTTTTGTCTGACTGCACCTCTGTGAAGCACCTGGGGATATTTTTCAGTGTTCAAGGTACTATATAAAAATGCAAGCTGTCACACTTCCTACCCTCCTCAGCACTTGCCTTTCTTCCCTCTCCTTGAACTCCTCTTTGTCCTCCAAATCCAGGGCCAATACCAGTTCCAGTTGAATGCTCATTTTGAGCTATGCAATAAGCTCAGGTTGACATCAACACCCTACTGGAGGTCTTGCAAAATTATTACTATGTTACAAAGAGTCAGAAACAAGCATATGAAAAAATATCACAGACACTATGGACCAATACATGTATATATAGCCTGCGCACAAGATGTGACAACCATTTCCTAATAACCTCCTTGGCTTGAATTCTGTTCAATTTGGTCCGCTCCTCAGTGGGTACAAACATACATATGAGAGATGTCTTTGTAAATACATTAAAAAAATACATCAAAGGATGTGAACATTACCTCTAAGATTGAGCCAACATTGCTACTTCAAACTACAATAGCAAACAGCCATGCAAGACGCAAAGACTGTGTAAAGTTACTTTTATGTTAACTGCACAGGAGGAATATTTCATATTCTGATGAGATTTGGAGATTCTGTAACTACCATAATGCTACAAGCTGTATTTAATGCACACATTTAAGTAGTTGCTGCTCAATAAAGCTGACTCATATCTGCAGCCTAAGCCAAGAGTTGATCAGAAAGCTTTTTTAGCCAATCATTCTAGTTGAAACACCATTACAGAGGTTACAATGTTCCTCTATTTGACTATGGACTTGCTACATTTGTTTAGAAATTGGACAAGTACTGACAGACTAAGAAATGTGCGCTCACTTATGGAAGTGATTTGCGATGCTGAACTTATCTGGCATCAGATAAATCTTTAATAAAATACACATAAGTTAAACCATGTAGCTCCTGTTGGCAAGTGACCAATCCCAGGCCTTTACTGCTGCTGATCTTCAGCCAGTTGCTGGGGGACAATTTGACATTGTTAGACAGAATTGGAATGTTGTATCAGTTTAGGTGTCTTATTTCAGGAAGGGGGCCATGCAGAACCAATTATATGCAGGATGATAGCTTTTTCAGACAAGAGTAAAAAAACTGGCCCTTTCCTCATTACAGTAAAAAAAAAGGTTAGAAGAACTAACTGCAGTGATTATAATTAGATTTTGCTAAAATAAATATGGAAATACTAATCCCACTGGTTGGTCAGTCAGTTAGTAACTAAATGCAATAAATTTAAGCGGATTATCAAAAGAACAAGAATGTTCAGTTTTTTTTTGATCTACTGGCCGAAAAGATTTGATGCAAAATGAGTTTGGGCTTAACTTTGTTCTTAACGAATATAGAACAAAACTGTCCCAAAAATAAGCAGTATCACTAAAATGGGAATGGCTGAAGTGGGACATGAAAAGGCCACACTAAGTGCGATATGGAGAGTTTTCCTGAAGTTGGTACTAAGGCATATAATTGCAGAACAATAGAGAAAGCTTTACTCTGCAGGTGACTACACCTAGCCAGACAGTACTTGGTGTGGCATCGCCTACATAAGAAAATTGGTTCATTCTCTAGCACTAGCATCTTCATCATCCACACCAAACAATAAAAATGGACATTAAAAGATATCTTTCTCAGGTCTGATAAATATAATTAGGACATTTTTGTAAAGGAACTACATGCACAGTTGTAATTCCATAAATTTACAAGATATCCATTTCTAATATTTTGAGAGAATAAAACAATTCACCTCAGTACTTCAGAGGCATTCTACATTGCATCACTAGAAACAAGTGCTGGAATGCATTGTGCATCTAGAAACATAGAAAACCCCAACAAAAACATTGGACAGACAATATTAGTACAAACTGTTAATTTCTTATACTTTATCAAGAGAATAATTAAAACAAAAGAAAGTTTAGTCAGTTCAGCAACCTCGGCTCCAACAACATCCAAATAATATACTACGTTAAATTAAGTCTGAGAAAGAATTTTATTACTTCGCTGTAATAAGACCAATGAGATCAAGGTGCACTAGAACTATCAAATGTAACCATTCGCAAAGTAAATTTCAAAGTCAGTCAATATGTGGAGCACTTGAGATTCTTCAGTAACTTTAACATGATGGTGCAGAGTTTTATTATTGCCAAAAAATCAGAAGTTCTTAAAATAGTAACGTTCCAGAGCAGGGGTGTCGAAGCTTTAGGACTTTGTGGGCCACTTATGTTTGTACCATGGAGCCTGGAAGGGCACATATAAAGTTCATGGATGAGAGATTCATCTGTTGCACCTCCTCCAGTGGAACACCATTTTGCTGAGGTGCAAAGTGCTGCCAGTTCCTCCCTGCACAACCCGTGTACCCTCCAGCAGGAAAAGGGCACATACAGGCGTGTCCTCTGCATGCAGTGGAAGGCTATGAATCAAAGTTATTCTGATATTACACAACCCAGCTGGCTGGCGTGACACCAGCATATCAAATTTGTACCATGCACACAACAGGTGCAAAGATACAAGACTACACCCTATTCCTTAAAGGGCCAGGCACCCAAGTTGCAGATAAGGTAACTTTTTAAAGAAATTCTGCTATTGAAGGTGTCTGGAAGTACTCTGAATTATTTTTGAAGTTGCTGTGGTTAAGCTCCTGGATTTGCTAGAAAGTGTTGCTGCATTCTTGATAGGGAAGGCAGTGGATATAGTGACCTGTCTACACGAAGGCTCCAATAGATGTGGGGGCAGTAGTGGCAGCGGCAGTGCCTCTGGATTTGCAGCACAAAAGAGATGATGGAGCAGAGGTTCACAGAGGGAAACCGTATGTCCTCTGCCAACTTGGAGTCAAGCTCTTCCATAGTCCTCGACAGTGACTGGTGGCTGTATAGCAAGTCGGCCAATGAACCCAAGCATCTTGGTGTGCATGCCCAACACTCTCCTGTATGCATCCTATCAATGTCATCGCCCCCAAGTCCTCTGCTGCAGAACAGGTCTACATCCTCTCCCTCTCCAGCGATAGCAAACAAACCATTCAATACCCTGGCCTGATTGCAGCTCACTCATGTCTGCGTGACACACCATGTGCTGACCCCAACTCTATCCTTATTCCAAGAGCATGCAATGCCAGTATCTGAGCTGTGTGGCTGGGAGTTTCAGATCAAGTGATGGCACCTCTTTATTAGTGAGGACTTTGTTCTCTCTCTTCCTCTTTGGGCTGCTGTGACTGGGCAATCCCAGCTGTTAGGTGTCTGAACAGAAAATCAGAAGGGGAAGCCGGGGGGGTGAAGGAAGAGGTTGGGATGAAAAACAAGGGGTTCGCGGTCGCATCATCTGCAACTTGCACGTGTCAGGTTGCAAGATGTGGATAAATTGGGAGTTGAAAAGGGGCATAAGGCAGGAACAAACCTTCAATGTTCCTAGTGATGCTTGGTGACATGGACTATGTTGCAGCTTTCTGCCATAGCTGGAGATATGTCAAGGAGCAAGAGGTTGGTGTGAGGTTGGCAGCATTGGTAGGTGTGGAAGGGAGAGGTGGAATATTGTATGTTAGGCATTAGTTCCAAGTGCCAGAAGTATTGTTGGGTAAGAGATGGGGTGTGGTTTAGTGCATTGGGTAGTGATAAGTTGATGGTATGGTGGGTAAATGTTATGTGAAATTGCATTCACTGACCCTTGAACATCAGCAATAAGTCATTACACTTCTTGTGGCACTGCTACCAGGGCCTGACAGCAGGCACTGACCTTCCTGGTCACCTGCTCCCACTCCCTTCTCAGGATGGTCCTTGAAGGCCTCCTGAGCGACCATGGCATCACTCCTCCTGCCCAACTCAATAATGCCTCCAACATCAGTCACCCTAGAACCCTCACTCTGCACCTTGGTGCTGCTTCTCCATTATTTAAATTCCACTAATATTATTCAGTGCAGTTTCCCTTTAAGTGGAACATCATGCCTTTAAGAACATAAGAACAGCAGGCTGGCTGCAACAGCTCACATCTTCACAACACTTCCAGGTCCACAGCTCAGTACCACAATATGAAGAAAGTAGCAATGCGGAAAACACGCTACAATCACGTGGGTGAGGTGGGTACACAAATTTCCATGCTGTCCAACTCAAAGGGTACCAGTGCAGGCAAGTCGAGAATGTCCAAAAATGGAGCACATGAATTTCTAGCCTTAGTGTTCTCATTTTTTTGTACATGCATATGAGCCCCTTTTTTAACATTCGTTCATGGGATGTAGGCATCATTGGCTAGGATAGCATTTATTGCCCATCCCCAATTGCCTGGTATTTTGATTTTAAATATATCCACCAAGAAGCCACAACGTTAAACCAATTCCAATTACCAGTTATCAAAAACATATGAACATACGAATTAGGACCAGGAGTAGGCCAATCGGCCCTCGAGCCTGCTCCACCATTCAATAAAGTCATGGTTGATATAATTGCAACCTCAACTCCACATTCCCACCTACCCCTGAAGACCTTTCACCCCCATTGTTAATCAAGGATCCATCTGACTCTGCCTTAAAAATATTCAAAGACTTTGCTTCCACCGCCTTTTGAGGAAGAGAGTTCCAAAGACTCATGACCCTCAGAAAAAAATTCTCTTCACTGTTGTCTGAAAATTTTTTTTATTCACTCATGGGATGTGGGCTTCGCTGGCTAGGCCAGCATTTATTGCCCATCTCTAATTGCCCTTGTTCAGAGGGCATTGAAGAGTCAACCACATTGCTGTGGGTCTACAGTCACGTGTAACCAGGTAAGGACGGCAGATTTCCTTCCCTAAAGGACATTAGTGAACTAGATGGGTTTTTAGTACAATCGGCAATGGTTTCACAGTCATTATCAGACTTTTATAATTCCAGATTTTTATTGAATTCAAATTTCACCATCTCCCATGGTGGGATGCAGACCAGGGTCCCCAGAGCATTACCCTGGGTCTCTGGAATACTAGTCCAGTGATAGTACCACTATGTCACCGCCTCCCCTCCTCTTCTTTTTTTAAAAACAGTGACCCCTAGTTCTAGGTTCTCTCACAAGGGGAAACATCCTCTCCACATCCACCCTGTCAAGACCCCTCAGAATCTCAAAACTTTCATCAAGTTGCCTTTTACTCTTCTAAATTCCAGTCGATACAAGCCCAGCCTGTCCGATCTTTCCTCATAAGACAACCTGCCCATTCCTGGTATTAGTTTAGTAAACTTTCTCTGAACTGCTTCTAATGCATTTACACCTTTCCTTAAATAAGGAGACCAATACTGTATACAATACTCCAGATGTGGCCCCACCTGTGCCCTGTACAACTGAAGAATAACCTCTCTACTTTTGTAATCACAAATAAACAATAACATTCAATTAGCTTTCCTAATTACTTGCTGTACCTGCATACTAACCTTTTGTGATTCATGCCCCAGGACACCCAGATCCCTCTAAACCTCAGAGCTCTGCAATCTCTCACCATTTAGATAATAAGCTTCTTTTCTATTCTTTCTGCCAAAATGGACAATTTCACATTTATCCACATTATAATCCATTTATCAGATCTTTGCCCAATCACTGAACCTGTCTATTTCACTTTGCAGCCTCCTTATGTCCTCTTCATAACTTATTTTCCTACCTGTCTTTGTGACATCTTTAAATTTAGCAACCATACCTTCTGTCCCTTCATCCAAGTCATTTGTATAAAATGTAAGAAGCTGAGGCCCCAGCAATGATCCCTGTGGTACATCACTCATCACATCCTGCCAACCAGAAAATGACCCATTTATGCCAACTCTGTTTCCGTTAGCTAGCCAATCTTCTATCCATGTCAATACATTACCCCTTACACCATGAACTTTTATTTTCTGCAATAATCTTTGATGTGGCACATTATCGAATTCCTTCTGGAAATCTAAATACAGTACATTCACCCGTGTCCCTTTGTCCACAGCACATTTGACTCCTTCAAAGAACTGCAATAAATTGCTTAAACTTGATTTCCGTCTCACAAACCATGTTGACTCTGCCGATTGCCTCGAATTTTTCCAAGTGCCCTGTTCTAACATCTTTAATAAGTGCTTCTAACATTTTCCCTATGACCAATGTTAAGCTAACTGGACTACAGTTTCCTTCATTCTGTCTCCCTCCCTTTTAATGGAGTAATAATGGAGTTACATTTGCTATTTTCCAATCTAATGGAACCTTCTCCGAATCTAGGGAAATTTGGAAAATGAAAGCCAAAGCATCAACTATCTCACTAGCCACTTCTTTTAAGATTCTAGGATGAAGTCCATCAGAACCCAGGGATTTGTTAGCCCACAGCTCCAACAATTTGCTCAATACCACTTCCATGGTGATTGTAATTTTCTTCAGTTCCTCCCTCGTTTCCGTTTTCTGATTTACAGCTATTTCTGAGAATTATTTGTATCCTCTATGGTGAAGACTGGTGCAAAATACCTGTTCAATTCATCTGCCGAATCCTTACTTTCCATTAATGCCAAAGATTCACTTTCTATAGGACCAACATTCATTTTGTTAACTCTCCTTTTTTAAATATTTATAGAAACTCTTCCTTTGAGTCTTTATGTTTCTGGTAGCTTTGTCCCGTACTTAATTTTTTTCATTCCTTATTAATCTTGTCATTTTTTGTTGCTCTTTATATTATGTCCAATCTTCTAATCTGCCTCCCATCTTTGTGCAATTATATGCATTTTCATTAAGTTTGATATTGTCTTTAACTTTTTCAATTAACATGATTGGTGGGTCCTCCTCTTGGAATTTTTCTCACTCATTGGTATGTATCTATTCTGTGTATTCTGAAATATCCCTTTAAATGTCTGCCACTGTATCTCTATTGACCTATCCCTTAACCTTATTTGCCAGTTCACTTTAGCTAGCTCTGCTTTCATGCCCTCATAATTACCCTTATTTAATTTTAAAATACTAGACTTGGACCCACTCATCTCTCCCTCAAACTAAATGTAAAATTCAATCATATGATCACTGCTACCAAGGGGTGCCCTCACTATGAGGTTATCAATTAACCCAATCTTGTTGCACAAAACCAGCTCTAGAGTAGCCTGCTCTCTGGTTGGCTCCAGAATGTACTGTTCTAAGAAACTATCCTGAAAACATTCTGTGGACTCATCAACGCTACCTTTGCCCATCTGATTTTTCGAGTCTATATGTAGATTAAAAGCCCCCATGATTAGCTCCAATTATCTTTTATCCTATTTTCAATCTTTTTTCCCACCACCGTCCCGTCCCCCTACCCCACCGCAAGGACCATTTGTCACTTGTTCATGTTGTTCTTTCCAGAGTGCTTACCCTTGTCCTGCCGTTATCACATTCTGCTTTCTGACCTTAACGCCATCAGCACCTCCTTTAACCAGTATCACTGTCATTAACACCCCTTTGTCCTTTTGTCCATGACATCTGTGGCAATCTCTCCTTTGCCTCCATCTATCACTGGCCTTCTAACCAGCTTCACCTGCTCCATTCCGCTTAAACAGTATAAATTTCATTACATTTTTACTTCTCTTTAGCTCTGAAGAGTCAAAAGAACTCAAAAATGTTAATTCTGTTTTTTTCTCTCCATAGATGCTGTAAGACCTGCTGAGTTTATCCAGCATTTTGTTTCTTTTTCAGATTTCCAGCATCGGCAGTATTTTGCTTTTATCCAATTATCTCTTCCTTTATACTCTGTCCTACAGTGTAGTTACAATTAGGGGGTCTGTACACCTACTGCATAGTTACAATTAGTGGGTCTGTAAACCTACTGCATAGTTACAATTAGGGGGTCTGTACACCTACTGCATAGTTACAATTAGGGGGTTTGTAAGCCATTCCCACAAGTGGCTTCTTGCTTTTATCATTTCTCATCTCAGCCCAAATCACTTCTACATCCTGGTTTCCTGAACTTTGGTCATCCCCCTCTGTTCTGCTAACACCATCATTAATTAACAGAGCCACCTCTCCAACTTTTCCTAACTCCCTGTCCTTCCTAAATGTCACATACCCTTCGATATTCAGGTCCCAATCTATGTCACCCTGCAGCCTTGTCTCTGTAATGGCTATCAGATCGTACTTATTTATTTCTATTTACACTATCAGTTCACCTGTTTTGTTTCGAGTGCTATGTGCATTCAGATACAGAGCGTATAGTTTTGTCCTTTTATTATTTTTCTAACATCTAGCCTTATCTGCTGAATTACTTTTAGATTTGTACTCTTTGTCCCTTCCTGTAACGGTCTGTTTATCATTTGCCATATTAGTACCTTTCTCTCTTGCCTTGTCTCTACTCTTTGGTATACCACATCTTCCCAAATCTGATCCCTTGCTCCCACTATTTAGTTTGAAACCCTCTCTACTTCCCTAGTTATGCAGCTCGCTAGAACACCAGCCCCAGCGTGGTTCAGGTGTATGGTACAGCCTCCACTTTCCCCAGCACTGGTGCTAGTGCCCCACACACCAGAACCCACTTCTCCCACACCAGTCTTTGAGCCATACATTCATTTTTCTGATCTATTTGTCCTATGTCAATTTGCACGTGGCTCAGGTAATAATCCAGAGATTATTACCTTTACCTTCTTAATTTGATGCCTAACACCTTATACGAATTATGTAGAACCTCCTTCCTCATCCTGCCTATGCCATTGGTACCCACATGGACAAGACAACTGGATCCCTCTCCGTCCCACTGTAAGTTCCTCTTCAGCCCTGAGCAAACGTCCCGAACCCCACCACCAGGTAGGCGACATAGTCAATCCCCCTCATTAAACTGTCCTCTACTACCACTACATTCCTTTCTGCTCCCACCACTTGAATGACTTCCCGTACCTCAGTACCATGGTCAGTCAGCTCATCCACCCTGCAGCCCCACTTTCATCCCAGCAAGCTGAAAGAACCTCAAAAATTCTGGACAATTGCAGAGGCTGACATTCCTGCTCTCTGGGTCCCCTCACCTGCCTCATCAGCTGCAGTCACACCCTCCTGACTCTGACCACCTTACAAATCAGAAAACCCTATCCTAGTGGATGTGGCCACCTCCTGATACAAAGCGTGAAGGTAACTTTCCCCTTCCCTGATGTGTTGCAGTGTCCGCAGCTCAGCCTCCAGGTCAATGACTCTGAGCCAAAGCTCCTCAAGTTGCAGACACTTACTGCAGACATATTTACACTGGATCACACTGGTATCGAGGAGCTCCTACATGCTGCAAATCATGACACATCACCTGTGCTGCCATCCTTACATGTTTTAATTAATTACTTAATTATTTTATTTTATGTACTTTACTAATCTTACCACAAACTCCTGTACTATTTTAAACCTTAGGAATAGAATAAACCTTAACCACTTACCGGATACTCTTCTAACAGCTAGCTTCTTCCCCTATGATAGAGCAAGAACCAATTCAACCAAAAAGTTGAATAAAGGTCTTTCTAGCAAATTGACAAAAAAATACGAGCACAAATACTCAAAACGACTGGGCTTTGAGAGTCAGATTGCCAGAGTTTGGGGACTGCATGTGGCCCATGGGCAGCAATTTGCACACTCCTGTTCTAGATCAAAGCTTACCTGATGAAAAGGCTATGCCTAGACATGTATTGAAACCTGTAATTGCCAGGATATCATCAAAGCTGCCTGCAGCCATAAGTAGCGTTGGGATTCCCTTGTCAACACCATAGCGTTCTTTCTGAAGCAGCAGCATGCATGGGACAACGACAGCAGGTGACACTGCACCCATCACAAACCTGGGAACATGGAGGAAAAACAAGATATATGAACACATATAATGTGAACACTAAAATTATTTGAAATTACACTGGGAGAGAGTATTAATCTGAGAAAGTTATCTAATTTTAGTTAGGCTGTAAACTTCACTGCTCTAATGTATGCAGACTTGGTTTTCTTAAAGTAGAATTTTAAGTAATTGAATGAGATTGCTGAATTTCTCTACATTTAACATGTATTTATATAGAGCCTTTAACATAATAAAACATCCCAAGCAGATCAGCCTAGATCTTATTGAATGGCGGGGCAGGCTTGAACGGCTGAATGGCCTACTCCTGTTCCTATTTCTTATGTTCATATGTTCTTAAGGCACTTCACAGGAGGATTATAAAACTAAAAATGACACCAACATATGTATGTACATATGTAAGCCACATAAGGAAATTTTAAATCAGGTGACCAAAAGCTTAGTCAAAGAGGCAGGTTTTAAGCAGTGTCCTGGAGGAGGTAAGGGGGTAGAGAGGCAGAGAGGGGATTCCAGAGCTTAGGACCCAAGCAGCTGAAGGCATGGCCGCTAATGTTGGAACCTTTAAAATTGAGGATGCTCAGGAGGCCCAAACTGGAGGAGTGCAAATATCAAAGGATGGGGCTGGAGGAGCTTCTAGAGTTAGAGAAGGGCAACACCATGGAGGAATTTTAAGACAAGGATGAGAATTTTAAAACTAAGCTGTTGATTGATCAGGAGCCAATGTAGGTCAGCGAGCACAGGGGTGATGGGGGAACATGGCTTAGTGGGAGTTAAGAAACCAGCAGCAAAGTTTTGAATGAGTAAGTTTACAGAAGGTAGAATGAGGGAGACCAGCCAAGAGTTCATTGGATCAGTAAAGTCCAGAGGTAACAAAGGTATGAATGAATGATTTAGCAGACAAGCCAAGATGCGAGTCGGGCAATGCTACGGTGGTGGAACTTGATGATCTTAGTGATGGCGCAAATGCGCTTGGAATCTCAACTCAGGGTCAAACATGATACCAAGGTTGCAAATAGATTGGTTTAGTCTCAGACTGTTGCCAGGGAAAGGGATGAGGTTGGTAGGCAAGGAATGGAGTTTTCAGCAGAGAAGTTTGGAGCAGGTCTAAAAGCAATGGCTTCCATCTCCCCAGTATTTAATTGGAGGACATTTCTGCTCATGCGGTACTGGATGTCAAATAAGCAGTCTGGTAATTTAGCAACAGTGGAGGAGTCAAGAGAGGTAGAACTGCATGTCATCAAACTGCACATGAAAACTAACGCTGTTCTTTCAGATAATGTCACCAAGAGGCAGCATTTAGGTTAGAAATAGGAGGGGGACAAAGGATAGATGCCTGGAAGCCTTTAGAGGTAATGGTACAGGAGCAGGAAAAAAAGTCATTGCAACTGATACTCTGGCCACCATCAGATAGATTAGAATGGAGGCAGGTGAGAGTCGTCCCAACCATCTGGATGACAGTGGAGGGAAATGGTGTAATTAACTGTGTCAAAGGCTGCATTCTAGACAAACATTTTTCCCTCCCTACCAATGGCAGACTCCCTCTGAAGAGAGGGGGATGCAAATGGGAACCTGCCCTGTCCATGAGATGGTATCCTGACCCAAGAAGAGAGTCAGGGTCACAGCGAGTTAGGCTTGGTGGGTGGAAATCCTGCCTTGCTACTGCCCCAGAGGCAGATCAACAGTGTAATGTTAACATTTAGCACCAAATGCATCCAATTTTATACACTGATTTTTACTTCTTAATTTTCCATTAATGAACACAAACCATTTGGAACTGTTTGGATTTTACCCATTCTATAACATTTTGAGATGCCACCCTGGTTAGCGAGCACAAATTAGTTTTAATTATTTTGTAGACAGAATTGTCTCAACAGCATTTTCATTGTAAACACAATCCATTTTGCTAAATTTAATTCAGGTAGATAAAGCCTTTTCAAAACATACCTATTAAAATTTAACTAACATATTAAGTCCAATAAGTATTTCATGATGAGAAATATTACCTGGTCTGTTCTTTGTTTCTAATTATTTGTCCTTTGTCTTCCAGGAAAAAATGAGAACTATTATATTAGACAATGCCTTATTGGAATTAACTTAATTTTCCAAGACAGTTGATTTATTTTATTTGGAATTCAACAGAATATTTGGTGTGTATATTAAAGTAAAAATATACTCAAAAGAAAGAAAGATGTGCTTTACAGCCAGTTAAGTACTTTTGAAGCATCGTCATTGTTGTAATGTAGGAAATGTGACAACCGATTTGCACAGAGCAAACTTCTCCAAACAGCAGTGTGATGATATTGAGAGAATCTGTTTTCTTGTTTGATGGGATAAAGATTGGCCAGGACAAGCAAGACAACTCCCCTGTCCTTCTTCAAATAGGATAATAGGATCTTATACATTCACCTGAGAGAGTAGACAGGCCTCGGCTTAAAGTCTCATCTGACAGAAGGCATCTCTGACAGTGCAGCACACCCAGAGTAATGCACTGGAGTGTCAACTTTGCTTTTTGTGCTCAAATCCTTGAGTGGGACTTGAACCCACAACCTTCTGACTCAGATGTGAGTGTGCTATTAACTGAGCCACGGCCGACAGAACTAAAATATATCAAATAAGAATTTTTATTAAAATAAAATTTAAATCTAGACTAAGATCCTGAAATTCTATAAATATTTTATTGTATTTCGGTGTAATTATTGTCAGCTGTTCTTTTAATAAATGTGCTTACCCCAAGATAAAACTCCATGACCATGGCAGATGCAGTAGATAATGCCCAAGAACTGCACAAACACAAGCTTCACTAAGACAAGGACCAAATGCCAGCCTAAGACACACAGCCTTCAATTTCCGAAGAGCCTAAGAATAAAAGTATCTTGTGTTACCTCAGAAAGAATAAAAATCAACTCAAAACGATGGCAAAGTCAATGCTCTATTAGAACATAGGAAAAAGGAGTAGACCATATGGCCTTCAAGCCTGCTCCACCATTCAAATATGAACATGATTGTTCATCAGCCTTAACTTCACTTGCCTACCTGCTGCTCCCCATATTCCTCGATTCCCTGAGAGGCCAAAAATCTGCCTATCTCAGCTTTAAATCTATTCAATGATGAAGCATCTTCAACCCTCTGGGATAAAGAATTTCAAAGATTCACAGCTCTAATAAATTTCTCCTCAACTGTTCTAAATGATTGACCCGTATCCTGAGACTGTGCCAGTGTTCTAAACTCCCCAGCCAGGAGAAACAATCTCTGAAACACAAGATTCTGAAAGGAGCTTGACAGGGTAGACACAGAGATCTTCTCAACAAAAACAGAATTACCTGGAAAAACTCAGCAGGTCTGGCAGCATCAGCGGAGAAGAAAAGAGTTGACGTTTCGAGTCCTCATGACCCTTCGACCTCGAAGGGTCATGAGGACTCGAGACGTCAACTCTTTTCTTCTCCGCCGATGCTGCCAGACCTGCTGAGTTTTTCCAGGTAATTCTGTTTTTGTTTTGGATTTCCAGCATCCGCAGTTTTTTTGTTTTTATCACAGAGATCTTCTCTCCTTGTTCTAAACTTCAGAGAATGTAAGCCCAATTTACTCAGCCTCTCATCCCAGGAAACAATCCTGTGAACATTCATTGCACGTCCTCCAATGCAAGTCTATCCTTCCTTAAAAATGGAGCCCAAAATTGAACACACTGCTCCAGGCATGGTCTCGCCAAAGCCCTGAATAATTGTAGCAAGTCTTCTTTATTCTTGTATGCCAATCCTCTTCCAATGAAGGCCAACATGCCATTTGCCTTCCTGATTGCTTGCTATACCTGCATGCTAACTTTGTGTTCCTTGTACGAGCACACCCAAGTCCCTTTGAACATCGACATTTACAAGTTTCAAGTCTTTTAAAAAATGTTCTGCCTTTCGAGTCTTATGACCAAAGTGAATAAATTCACACATCCTCACATGATACTTCATCTGCAACTTTGTTGCTTACTCACCCAACCTATCTTAATCGCTGCAGCCTCTGTGTCCTCCTCACAGCTTAGATTTCCACCTAGCTTTGTATCATTAGAAAACCTAGAATCATTACTCTTGGTCTCTTTCTCTAAGTCACTAATAAAGATTGTGAACAGCTGTGACCTGAGCACTGATCCTCACAACACTCCACTAGTCACAGCCTGCCAACTTGAAAATGTTCCATTTATTCCTACTGTGTGCTTCCTGCCTATTAACCAGTCATCTATCCATGCTAACATATTACCCAAACTCAATGAGCTATTCCCTCGTGCATTAATCTTTTGTGTAGCACCTTATCAAATGCTGTTTGAACATCCAAGTAAACAACATCCATTGGTTTCCCGTTTATCTACCCCACTAGCTACATCCTCAAATAATAATTAAAATTTGTCAAATATGATTTCTCTTTCATGAAACCGTGTCGACTTAGAAAATTGTAATATGAGTAGACTAAGTGTAGTGTTAAGAATTCCTTAATAAGAGATTCTAGAATCTTACTGACAACTGATCTCAGGCTAATCGGCCTATAGTTCCCCATTTGCTTTCTTCCTCCTATCTTGAATAGCGGAGTTACATTTATTAACTTACAATCTACTGAGACCATGTCAGGATCTAGGGATGTTGGAAAATCATAACCAGTGCATCCAGTATCTCTGCAGCTACCTCTTTTAGAACCCTGGGGTGCAAGTCCTGGGGATTTGTGGCATTTTAATCCCAAAGTTTCTCTAATACTTTTTCTTTGTTGATATTAATTACCTTAAATTCCTCACTCTTTTAGCCCCTTGATTCCCCTCTATTTCTGATATGTTTCTTCTACTGTTAAGGCAGACACAAAGTATTTGTTCAATGTTTATGCCATTCCCTCATTCCCCATGATAATTTCTCCTGTCTTTACCTCTTAAGGTGCAGCATTTCCTTTAACTACTCCTCTTCTTTTTATATAATTGTAAAAGCTCTTACAATCTGTTTTTCTATTCCTGGCAAGTTTACTTTCATATTCTATTATTTCCCGTCTTATCAAATTTTTGGTGCGACAGGAAGCAGAGAATTGGGATGAGGAGGGTTAAAAACTAAAATCCATTTAACGTGACCTCAATCCTCCATTTCTACAGCAGTGAATATCAGGGATGTGGTGAGGCGAGACGCTTATTAGCATAACATAAGCCCAATTGCTGCACTGTTTTCCTGGTGGGTCAGGACACTTGGCAGTGAAACAGAGGTGGGAGTTGTCAGTTTTCAAAGGTTAATGTAATTCCTTGTGGGCCAGGAAAAGCAGGAGTGCTTTCCAATGTCCCTTAAGGAAGCCTTTGGCCTTCCTACCTCCCCTACTTAGTACAATGCTATCTTTACCTCAATCTCTTACAACACATTGATTAAGCCTTTTTCAAAAAAAGAAAGCACAATATAACTTTTACCTTGGATTTAACTTTTATAATCCTCATCTTTCAGAGTTAAATGAAGCCAAACTGAACAGAAAGTTGAGGATAATAAAGTAAAATATTGCAACAGTAGCTGGAAATCTAATAATGCATTCTGTGAAATTAGGTACACATTACATGTTCATGTTGCAGAATTCAAATTTAGCTAACAGAGTCAGAGGTCTAGGCAAAAATATCAACTCCAAGCCCAGGCTTTCGGGGCAGTTGGGAATTTTAAAAAGACAACTCTAATGAAAACTCCAAAACATATAAAGATATTTTGATAAACAACTTTAATCATGTTAATTTGAAATATGTATCACTTTGAATTTTATATTTTAATTAAACATTAATTTGGACATTAGAAATATGTTACTGAGGGAAAGAGGGCAGCTACACTTTTCTTCAGAAGGAATTTTGAAGAATATGGGAATCTGGGATCACATTGCAGAGTGCCAAAATTACACAGGTGGTTTCCATTGTAAATGTTAGCAAAAGAAAGTATGATTGGAAGTTAGCACAGAAAGGAAGTTAAGTGGCATAGACAGGACATACACACATGTGCAATATTTTGTATTATGCTACCGATATAGATAGAAATATAGTTGGAAATGTATATTAATATGGCACAATATTGTGGAAGTAGTTTCATTTAATTTTGGAACTTTATCTTCAGAAGGTAGGCATCATGGCACACATCACATTTCAAGTTTTAATGATTTGAACTGAATTAAAACATTGGCCATGTTTTTATATTCATTTGTTATTAATGGACATAGTAGGTACTATAAATATGCAGAACAATTCAAAAGAAAACAATTTGCATGCATGCCTAAGTAAGGGGTGCTTGTGTTAACACAGGAAGTAGCTAAATGTGCAAAATTAGCTCACAGAAGAAGCAAAGGAATGGAGAAAATATTTGGGCATAATCTCAGGCTTTAATTAGCACCATCCTTCAAACCAATAAGTTTTGATAGTATCTCCAACGGGAAAGCAACAATTCTACCTGTTTAAAAGCAAAAAACTGCAGATGTTGGAAATCCAAAACAAAAACAAAAATAAAAATACCTGGAAAAACTCAGCAGGTCTGGCAGCATCTGCGGAGAGGAACCCAGTTAACGTTTCGAGTCTGTATGACTCTTCAACAGAACTAAATAAAAATAGAACAGAGGTGAAATTTAAGCTGGTTTGGGGGGCGGGTGGGACAAGTAGAGCTGGATAGAGGGCCAGTGATAGGTGGAGATAACCAAAAGATGTCACAGACAAAAGGACAAAGAGGTGTTGAAGGTGATGATATTATCTAAGGAATGTGCTAATTAAGGGTAGAAAGCAGGACAAGCAAGGTACAGATAGCCCTAGTGAGGGGTGGGGTGGGGTGAAGGTATCAAAATAACCTAAAAGGCAGAGATAAAAGAATGATTGGAAATACATTTAAAAGTAATGGAAATAGGTGGGAAAAGAAAAATCTGTATAAATTATTGGAAAAAAGGGGGGGATCGGAAAGGGGGTGGGGATGCAGGAGACAGTTCAAGATCTAAAATTGTTGAACTCAATATTTAGTCCGGAAGGCTGTAAAGTGCCTGGTCAGAAGATGAGGTGCTGTTCCTCCAGTTTGCGTTGAGCTTCACTGGAACAATGCAGCAGGCCAAGGACGGACATGTGGGCATGAGAACAGGGTGGGGTGTTGAAATGGCAGCGACAGGAGGTCTGGGTCATGCTTGTGGACAGACCAAAGGTGTTCTGCAAAGCAGTCACCCAGTCTGCGTTTGGTCTCTCCAATGTAGAGGAAACCGCATTGGGAGCAACAAGTGCAGTAGACTAAATTGAGGGAAGTGCAAGTGAAATGCTGCTTCACTTGAAAGGAGTGTTTGGGCCCTTGGACGGTGAGGAGAGGGGAAGTAAAGGGACAGGTGTTACATCTTCTGCAGTTGCATGGGAAGGGGTTCAGGTGTAGGGGATGATGGAGGAGTGGACCAGGGTGTCCTGGAGGGAATGATCCCTGCAGAATGCCGCCGGGGGAAGAGGTGAAGGGAAGATGTGTTTGGTGGTGGCATCATGCTGGAGTTGGCGGAAATGGCGGAGGATGATCCTTTGAATGCGGAGGCTGGTGGGGTGATAAGTGAGGACAAGGGGGACCCTATCATGTTTCTGGGAGGGAGAGGAAGGTATGAGGGCGGATGCACGGGAGATGGGCCAGACACGGTTGAGGGCCCTGTCAACGACCGTGGGTGGAAAACCTCGGTTACGGAAGAAGGAAGACATGTCAGACGAACTGTTTTTGAAAGTGGCATCATCAGAACAGATGCAACGGAGGGGAAGGAACTGAGAGAATGGGATGGAGTCCTTACAGGAAGCAGGGTGTGAGGAGCTGTAGTCGAGGTAGCTGTGGGAGTCGGTAGGCTTGTAGTGAATATTGGTGGACAGTCTTTCACCAGAAATTGAGACAGAGAGATCAAGGAAGGGAGGGGAAGTGTCAGAGATGGACCATGTGAAAATGATGGAGGGGTGGAAATTGGAAGAAAAATTCATAAATTAATCCAGGTCCAGACGAGAGCATGAAGCAGCACCGAAGCAATCATTGATGTACCGGAGAAAGAGTTGTGGGAGGGGGCCAGAGTAGGACTGGAACAAGGAATGTTCCACATACCCCATAAAGAGACAGGCATAACTGGGGCCCATGCGGGTACCCATAGCAACACCTTTTATTTGGAGGAAGTGAGAGGAGTTTAAGGAGAAATTGTTCAGTGTGAGAACAAGTTCAGCCAGAGTGAGGAGATAGTGGTGGAGGGATTGTTCGAGGAAGAAGCGGAGAGCCATCAGACCATCCCGGTGGGGGATGGAGGTGTAGAGGGATTGGATGTCCATGGTGAAGAGGAGGAACAGCACCTCATCTTCCGACTAGGCACTTTACAGCCTTCCGAAATGAATATTGAGTTCAACAATTTTAGATCATGAACTCTCTCCTCCATCCCCACCCCCTCTTTTTTCTTTTTTTTTCCCCAATAATTTATATAGATTTTTCTTTTCCCACCTATGTCCAATATTTTTAAATGTACTTCCATCCATTGTTTTATCTCTGCCTTTTAGACTATTTTGATTCCTTCACCCTACCCCACCCCCACTAGGGCTATCTGTACCTTGCTTGTCCTGCTTTCTACCCTTAATTAGTACATTCCTTAGATAATATCACCACCTTCAACACCTCTTTGTCCTTTTGTCCGAGACATCTTTTGGTTATCTCCACCTATCACTGGCCCTCTATCCAGCTCTACCTGTCCCACCCGCACCCCCCCTCCACAAACCAGCTTATACTTCACCTCTGTTCTATTTTTATTTAGTTCTGTTGAAGAGTCATATGGACTCGAAACGTTAACTGCAGATGCTGCCAGACCTGCTGAGTTTTTCCAGGTATTTTTATTTTTAATTCAATTTGTTTATTAGTTTACAACATTGTACACTCTATTCCTATACATTTAACACCATATAGAACTCATTTAAGATATATCACGTTGCATATAGTAATAGAGTGATAATGTTATTTGTTAAACTATATAAACTATTTACACGGCAAGATGTGTTTTACATAAATCAGGTAATAGTGTATAATTCAAAGATAAATATAAATAATGTTTGCCGTTATATAGTGCCATATCAATTAAAAAGAGACGAGGAGCTACGAAATCAAACTATCAAGGGACATAAAACAAAACAGCAAAACATTTTACAGGCACAACAATAAAAAAAGGAAGCCTGGGATAGGAATGGGATTGTTAAGGGATAAACAGGATAATACCATAAGTATGATAGAGAGTTAGCAGAAATAATAAATAATTCTTTCATATCAATATTTACCAGGGAAGGAAAACAGGTAGACATGCCCTTGAATGGTAAGATGAATAATGAGATAAATTGAAATTTTTAAAAAGGGGTGCACTAAATAAAAGAATCAAACTCCAAAAAGGATAAAAACTCTGGTCCGGATGGATTACATATGAGCACTTTAAAAGAATCTAGGGGAGAGGTAGGAGAGGTATTACTTCACATATCTCATAATTTATTCAAAAAAGGTGTATTTTCAGAGGACTGGCGGATAACAAATGTGATTCCTATATTTAAGAAAGAAAGAACATGTCCAGGGAATTATAAATTAGTCATCTTAACATTGGTGGTATAAAAAATATTAAAGGAGAGAATAGAACATATAAAAAAGAAAAATATAATAACGAATAGTCAGCATGGATTTCAAAATGGAAAATTTTGCTTGACCTAATTTATTGACTTTTTTTTAAAAGGAGGTAACAGAGAGTAGACAATGGCAATGTATTGGACGTAACCGGAGGCACTGGAGAGGGTGCAGAGGAGATTTACAAGGATGATATCAGAAATGCATGGGTTTATTTAAGAGGAAAGGATCGACAGGTGGGGTCACTTTTCTCTTGAAAAAAGGCCAAGGGGTGACCTAATAGAGATGTTTAAAATTATGAAAGCATTTGATAGCATGCAAAGAGAAAGAGAGAGAGAGAGAGAGCACGAGAGAGCGAGCGAGAATGTTTCTACTTGTGGGAAAGAACATAACTAGAGGCCTTCTGACAGCAGAACCTGTGAGGGGCACCTCTACTCGGGCAGCGGATAAATAGAGGGCGAGGCTCGGGGCCTTCACTCGCCTCCTGGGAGTGGAGACAGCCGGACCTCTGAGGGGCACCTCTATTTGGGCAGCGGGTTAAGTTTGAAAAAATCTTAACAGGACTGGGGCTGATATACTTACAGGGAGATTTGTTCGTGCTGTTGGGGTGGGTTTAAACTAGCTTGTCAGGGGGATTGGAACCTGAGGGGTGGGCCAAATTGGAAGTATATAAAGTTGACAACAGGAGGTAGTAGTGAGACTAGAAGGCAGGAGAAACAAAGCAGTGGCATTGAGTATGCTTCGAATGTGGAATGATGTCAAAAAGACAAGTTAAGGGCACTCTACCTGAATGTGCAACATTCACAAGAAGGCAGATGATCTAAAGGCACAAATAGAGGTAAACGGGTATGATATAATTGTCATTACGGAGATATGGCTGCACGGTGACCAAGACTGGAAACTGAATATTTGAGGATATTCGATGTTTAGGAAGGACAGACAAGAAGGGAAAGGAGGTGGAGTTGAGCTGAGAATAAGGGATGGGATCACTGCATTAGTAAGGGAGGATCTCAGATTGGGAGAACAATGTGTGGAATCTGTTTGGGTGGAGCTAAGAAACAGCAAAGGGCAGCAGACATTGGTTGGAGTTGTTTATAGGCCACCAAATAGTAATGGTAATGTGGGGGATGGTATTAATCAGGAGATGAGAGAAGCATGTAGCGTGGGCAATACAGTAATCATGGGTGACTTCAATCTGCATATAGACTGGGTAAACCAATTGCGCATTAATGCTGTGGAAGATGAGTTTCTGGAGTGTGTTAGGGATGGTTTTCTAGAGCACTATGCTGGGGAACTGAGTAGACGACAGGCTATTTTAGATCTAGTTTTACGCAATGAAAAAGGGCTGATTAATAATCTTGTTGTAAAAGAACTTGTAGGGATGAGTGACCACAATATGTTAGAATTTTACATGGGCAGAATTTTGCCATTGGTGAGCAGGGGGTGGGGCTTGCTCACCAACGTGTAAAATGATGCAGGATGATGTTGGGTGGAACCCCCGATGTCATCCCGCCCCATTTAATTTTTCAGGAAGGCGGGCCCCAGCAAAATCAGCTGTGCACCTGCCAACCTGTCAATGGCCAATTGAGGCCATTGTTGAGATCAATTATACAATTAAAGGACCTGCCTGTCCAACATTAAGGTCAGCGGGCAGGGCAGGAGCCCCGGCAGGCAATAGAAACAACATGAAATCTCATCCACCGGTGGGATGAGGTTTCATGTAGGGTTTTAAAAAGTTTAATAAACTTATTATGTAAATTATGAACATGTCCCATCTCATGTAAGGGGGACATGTTAAGGAATTTTTATTTTCTATTTTTCATATTTTTAAAGTGTCAGCAATCTCCGAGGCAGCACTTTGCCTCGGAGATATGTGCTCTTTCATGCGCATGCGTGAAAGAGCGCACTCTCGCTTTTGGGGAATACCCCTCTCCCTGCCCACACAGGAAGCGCATAGTACTTCCCACCGGACGTCATGCTGGGCGGGCCTTAATTGGCCCGCCCACGTAAAATGGCGGTGGGGCCCGCTTCTTCGGCGGGGATTGGCTCCCCGCCTGCCAGAGATTGGGTCAGGCCCACCCACCCAACAGGCAGAAAATTCTGCCCATTATGTTTGAAAGTGAGGTGTGTTAAAGGTTGTTAAAGTTGAATAAAGGAAATTATGAAGGCACGAGGGACAATTGGCGGAGGTGGATTGGGAAAATACATTAAAAGGTATGACTTACATAGGCAATGGATAGTCTTCAAAGAACTATTACACAGCTTACAGCCCCTATGCATTCCTTCAAGGTGCAAAAACCCAAAAAAAGTCAGTCAACCGTGGCTGACAAAGGAAGTTAAGGCTTGTATAAAATTAAAAGGCTTATGAAGTTGCCAGAAATAGTAGTAAATCTGAGTATTAGGAGCTTTTTAAGAATACAGCAAAAACCGACCAAGAAGCTGGTAAAGAAAGGGAGAATAGAATATGAATGCAATCTAGCAAGAAACATAAAAACAGGCTGTAAAAGCTTCTATAGGTATGTAAAAAGGAAGCATTTAACCAAGACAAATGTGGCTCCATTACAGGCAGAGCCAGGAGAATTTATAATGGGGAAGTAGAGAAAAAGCAGGGAAACTAAATGATTACCTTGTGTCTGTTTTCACTGAGGAAGATACAGGAAATCTCCAAGATTTAAGAATAAGGAGTTGAAGGAAATTAGTATAAGAAAGAAGGTTGTTTTGGAGAAATTAATAGGACTGAAAGTTGATAAGTCCCCAGGACCTGATATTCTGCATCCCAGAGTGTTAAAAGAGATTGTTTTGGAGATAGTGGATGCATTGGTGATCATTTTCCAAAATTCGATAGATTCTGGAATGGTTCCTGATGATTGGAAGGTAGCAAATGTCACCACATTATTTAAGGGAGGAAGAGAGAAAACAGGGAACTACAGACCTCTTAGCCTTACATCAGTAGTAGGGAAAATGCTGGAATCAATTATAAAGGATGTGACAAATTTAGATAATCATGATCTGATTTGGCATAGTCAGCATGGATTTGCGAATAGGAAATCATGTTTGACGAACTTGGAGTTTTGTGAGTATGCTACTAACAACTTTGATAAAGGAGAGTCGATAGATGTAGTATATTTGAATTTTCAGAAGGCTTTTGATAAAGTCTTCCACAAGAGGTTGATTAGAAAATTAAAAGCACATGGGATAGATATGGAGGCAATATACTGGATCAAGGATAGGCTAACAGACATAAAACAGAGAATAGGAATAAACGGGTTATTCTCGCGTTGGCAGGCTTTCACTAGTGAGGTACCATAATGATCAGTACTTGGGCCCCAACTGTTCACAATCTACATCAATGGTTTGGATGTGGGGGCCAAATGTAATATTTCCAAGTTCGCAGATGATACAAAGCTAGGCTTTGTGTGCTGTGAGGATGTGTGTTGTGAGGAAGATGTAAAGTGGCTACAGGAGGATTTGGACAGACTTCATGAGTGGGCAAGAATATGATAGATGGAATATAATGTGGAAAAATCAGAGGTTATCCACTTTGGTAGAAGGAACAGATGTACAGAGTATTTCCTAAATGGTAAGAGATTAGAAAGCGTAAATGTACACAGACCTGGGTGTCCTTGCCCATAAGTTACTGAAGGCTAACATGCAGGTACAGCAAGCCATTAAGAAGGCTAATGGAATGTTAGCCTTTATCACAAGAGGAGTTGAGCACAGGAGTAGTGAAGTCTTGCTTCAATTTTATAGAAGCTTGGTTAGACCACACCTGAAGTAGTGTGTGCAGTTTTGGTTCCCTTACCTCAAAGGATATTACTGCCATAGAGGGAGTGCAACAAAGTTCACCAGACTTGTTCCAGGGATGGTGGGACTGTCTTTTGAAGAGAGGTTGGGGAAACTGGGACTGTATCCTCTAGAGTTTTGAAGAATGAGACATGATCACATTGAAACCTACAAAATACTTAAAGGAATAGACAGGGTAGATGTAGGAAGATGTTTCCCCTGGTTGGGGAGTCTAGAACCAGGGGAACAATTTCAAAATAAGGGAGAAGCCACTTAGGACCGAGATGAGGAGAAATTTCTTTCCTCAAGAGGATTGTGAATCTTTGGAATTCTCTACCCCAGAGGGCCATGGAAGCTCCATATTGAGTATGTTTAAGGTTCAGATTGGTAGATTTCTGACTAACAATAACGTAAAGTGTTATGGGGATAGTGTGGGTAAAAGGCATTGAAGTGTTCGATCAGCGATGATCGTACTGAGTGGCAGAGCAGGCGCGACGGGCTCAATGGCCTTCTCCTGTTCCTACGTTCCTAATATAACATAGTCACCAAGAAATCCAATAGGGGATTCAGAAGAAACTTCTTTACCCAAAGAGTAGTGAGAATGTGGAACTTGCTACCATAGGGAGTGGTTGAAGTGAATAGTATAGATGCTTTTAAGGGTAAATTAACTACCATATGACGGAGGATCGAATAGAGGGTTACGATATGTTCAGATGAGCGTAAATGGTGGAAAGTTTGAATGGAGCAGAAACAGTATCATGGACTGGCTGGGCCAAATGTCCTGTTTCTGTGCTGGAAATCCTATGTAATATTGCATTGATTTGGTTCTGGGAAATAAAGTGGGGAAAATAACAAATTAAAGAATAGGAAAACAGCAATCGTAATGTAGTCAGGTTCAATGTAAGAATAGAAAAGCACAGTTATATCAAAAGATAAGATTGCTGGACTGAAAAGGCCAAGTTTACTAAGATGAAAAGAAATCTTTATCCCAAAATAACTGAGCTCAATACTTGGAAAATTTTCAAAGATGAAACAATGCTTACAAGAGATAGATTGAAGGGGTACATTGAAGAGTTCTATAGATAAATATCGAGATTAAAACTACACAAATTGAAAAGAGAAGCATTATGACAAGGCTGGAACACATATTATTAAAGAAAATCATAAGGTGTGTAAGAAGTGAAGTTAAGGAGGTGAAGGGGATTATGAAAAAGGTCAGGAGATAATATACAAGGAAATGGGAAGGGCTTTCAAATAAGCCTATTAAAAAGTAAAATAATAAGAATTAGGAGAACAATCTGGTTGTGAATAATGAAAATACCAGCATTAATCTTAATTGGTTATTTTGAAAGTTTCCACAAATGACAGTGAAAGTGAGAATGTAGTTGTACTAGGAAGAGAACAGCGCACAGCTGTTAACCATAAATGTCGAAAAGAAATTAATCATTTTATTTTTGCAGGACCAATGGTATGGAGTGTGGGACTAGCTGGATTGGCTCTTTGCAAAGAGTTAACATTGATTTGATAGGCCTAAAGGTCTTGTACTATTCAGGCCACCAAAGGCATCCATCTTAGGCTTTTGAAGGAAGTCAGAGAGGAAGTAGCAGAAGTTCTAATTTATAATTTTTCAATCCCTCTCAGATAGGTACATTTTGCCAGTAAACTAAAGCGTTTCCAGTATAACATCTCTGTTCAAGAAAGGATAATAGGAAAAATTGAGGAACCATATATCAGTTAGTGTAACATCACTAAAAACAAATTTCATAACAAGATAAAATTAGAAATGCTTGGAATAATTAAGGCAGCACAGATTCATTAAAGGTAAAATGTCAAATTTAATGGAATTTTTTGAAGAAACTGACTGGGTAGATAGGATGAATGCAGTAGACAATTTTTAGAAAGCACAATAAGGTATTTTATAAGAGGCTGGTTACTAAACTCCAGAGTGAGTTACAACAGTTGGTTGACAGATATTAGACAGACTTAAAGTGAACGTCTCTTGGTTGGATGATAAAGGGTTAGAAATGGTCTACTCCATGGGTCAATGCTGGACCCATCTTTGTTCTCAATATATTGAGATAATTTGGACAAGGGAATGCAGATCATATCAAAAAAATCTGAAAGCATCATAAACATACAAAAAGATTGATTTTGCCAAAAGGGCTGTCCTTCACGTGTGAACCCAAGAAGTGATCAAACTATGTGACAATTCGGTATCACAGCTAAATCCGGTTGTCTATTCATTGAAGTCCTAGTTTTGTATTTTCCTCTTCCCAGACCAGAAACATTGTGGTTACTCTGATTAAGATCAACCAATTCAGTGCAGATCAAGGATCAGACCTAGGACTACATGGTTCAGTACCACATCACTTAGCCAGTGCAATAACTAAGAACTAAATGGACTATAATTAACTTGAGTGTCATTATTTGGTTTTAGATGAACAAAATGGAGGTGAGAAACATCTTGTGTATACCTTTGCGTCTAACCCAAGTCCTGCTCGGGTAAGGATAATTGCAAGGGCTATACTTCTCAAGGATGAGGACCACTTGTAGTCAATGTAAATAGCTTCACTGACAACAGGAATATTTCGGAGAACAAATCCAGCAAGCAGCATTCCTAATACATAAATGCAAAGAAAATATATTGCAGATTAAACTGCTACTAGTTAAATTAAATACAAATACATATTTGGAGGATAAACACTGCATTCTGGATCAATGTTTAGAAAAAAGATATGGCCAACAAAAGCATTACTGTACTGGTGATAGAAAGGTGTGTAAAATGAACAGCTACGTGCAATAAAAATGAAGCCACTTGATTTCAAATAATTACTTCTTCCCCATGTTTTAATCATCACCATGATTCAGGTTAATGCTTTGAAATTAAAGATAGCATTGAAATTGGAAAAAAGTCACACTTCTTCAAAAATCTAACAACTTGATGGCTATATTTTCATCAGTGGCTGGAACTACTGGTTTTTATTATTTTTGTCCTGCTGCAAAATGGAGAACAATATTACAGTACAGTTAATAAACACACATTTTATAATTATATATATATATTTTTATATACAATATAATGTTAATGTAGGAGTCAAGGTGTACAAGTCAGCATGCATTAAAAACTAGCCCGTGTAATGAAGATTAAACGTTTACATTTATATAACGTCTTTCACTATTCACTACCATACAACATCCCAAAGCATTTTAGAGCCAATTAAGTACTTTTGAAGTGTAGTCACTGTTGTAAATGCAGGAAATGGAATGCCAATTTGCACAAGTCAATACCTTGTTGCTGTTTTCAGGACAATGACCAGATAAATCTGTTTTGAATGTTGGTTGAGGAATAAATATTGGCCAGGATATTGAGGAGAACTCCCCTTCTTCAAAATAGTTGTGTGAAATATTTTACATTCACCTCAGACAGCAATTATTTTAATCATTCATTTGAAAGGTGGCACTTCCAACAGTGCAGCACTCCCTCAAGCAAACACTCATCTGTCTGCTCTGGGGATATCAAAATTCTTGTCACTATTTAGGTAAGAGCTAGGAGTTTTTCCCAACACCCTGAAATACAGATCATCTTTTCGTTCATCAATTTACTACTTGTGAGGCTGTGTGTGAAAATTAGCTTCAGCCTTTGGCAACTACAAAGTTATTAAATTTTAAAGCTGCTGCATTGGTATAAAGCACTTTAGGAAATGATAATATGCTGTTTAAAAGCACGTTCCTTTTCTATGCTGACTTCAGTATGGTCACCCAATATGAACAGTTTATTCATTATATCTTCCTTTTTCTTACCTAGAAGGCCAGGTAATGGTGGCAAATTAGGAAATTTGATCATTCCAACAATCTTCCCTCCAAGAACTGCACACACAAACAGAATCAGATTTCCAAACAAATTACCACCAGGAAGGCACTCTGGACCTGTAATTGACCAGACAACTGCCCACAGCAGGATCACCATAATCACTGCAAAACAAGGTGAAAACTGATTAATACAGAGATAAGTCTTTGCATCCTGCAAAAAACACTCAACTTGTGATTTTTTCACCTAATTAAAACACTGGTCAACAAAAAAGCAATAAACACACTTCTTTTTGAAATACAACAGGATCATTATTAACAATGACACCAATACCAAGGTCAAATTGTAGTGTCATAGCACTGAGAAACAAATGCATTCATTTTTAATATACGAATATTAAAATCATGAATTGAATGTATTCAAACCAAACTAAAGCAGCTCCTCTGCTCTGTAACTTTTGGCTCCAGCTATTTTTGAATGAGGGGAATAGGGGAGTGGATCTTACACATGCACCACCTCTTGTCAAAGGTGTGTTTCTGGGAGAGTTCTTGGCTATGGCTACCCTGGGAATTTTGCCAGTCATCAGTTGAGAGCCAGTTACGAATCCATTGAAATCTTCTGAAAGCTTCCAATCCTTTACCAAGCAAAAGTAATCAAACCCTAACAATGAAGGTGTCAAATATGGGAATTGCATCAGGTTTTGTGTCACTATGTCTAAAAATTCTGCTCTGCTGAACTTCTGCCCCACATTTCTAAATATAATCTGGTCAGCACTGAATCAAATGTGAGTATCTAATCTAAAAGTGAGGAAACGCATTGGAGCAAAAGTATAATGGCAACACCAGAACCTGTAAAAAAAAATTAATGCAATTATCTGGCACACCAAAGGTAGGGAAACCTCTGTTGATATATAAATATGTAAATCATACAGAATATTATGGTGCAGCCTCTATTATTAATGAATACAAACTAATATTCAAATGCATGCATTGGTCTAACCCTTTGTCAATACACTAGCAATGATTCCTTGAGGTGGGCATGCAAATATTCGCCACAGTTTGCCATGATTGTGATGAGTAGGCTTCTCGCCCTCGCTACTTTTATTCAAAAGGGTGGTTTCATCTACTTCAATTGGTGCATCTGAATGGTCTGCAGAATTCGCCTTCTCAACAATATCCTGGAACAAGAATACAAAATACACCTTTATTAGACAGCTAATCTCTTCTCTTCTAGGAAGGAAAACTTTGAGAGATTTTTTATTAAAACTAATAGGATTGTAATCTCCATATATTCCATATTATACAACCAACAGCATTACATTTCTGTGAAGTTGTTGGAAAGTATTGGGTGTGGAGCCAAAGGTGTGCTCATCAAGATATTGGTTAATGTGGACAATAGATATGTTTTTAGTATGATGTTAACAATTGAGAAGTGGTGGTCAATTCAGCCACCAAGTAGCCGAAGTGCTTGTTTAAATTGGTGCTGCATCAAAATGGCCAGAATGCTGGCTTGCTAATTCTGGAACCCTACTTGGGGCTAGCTAAAACTCAATTGCAAAATAAAGACTCTACTCTCAGGCCAGCAAACACAAGCAGTCCCTGATGCAGTGAGAGAAGTGCACACACAATCTGATGAACATCAAGTAAACTCCACTAGTTATTCAACTGAAATATATCATGAATTGGTTATTCCAACCATTTCTGTAATAGGTTAGGATTCTCACTGTGTGCCAATGGAGTGAGCATGGTCCTTGCAAATGAATGTACGTCACTTCTAGAAAGTTTAAATGAGCCATGTTACGAGCGCGACTGGTTATCTTAAACTGGTTGTTAGTGTAACTATTTGTGCACTCAGGATTATTTAGCAAGTGCTGCCCCATAGTTTGCACCAATTGTTACACTAACGGCCAACTTAAGATAATCAGTCAAGCTCATAACATGGCTCATTTACGCTTGCTAAAAAGCAACATATTCATGTGCAAGAAACTTTTTTTTTGCAAATAAAAGGAATACATTTTAGCCTTGTGCCTTTTTTGAATTACACAGAGGCTTTGGGAGCCTACTGTTCACTGTTGCTTTCTTCATGGCAATGCCTCGGCCAGAGTTGACTTGCCAACCAATCAGCACCCCTTTTCTCCTGTAGTACAAATTGTGATCGTTTGAAATTTGGCATTCTTGCATTTGTCCTGAAGAGAGCAATAAGAAAACCTTCGGCAACATGTCTCTCTTTTCAGTATAATTCAAGTTCTATATTACCAAGCGACTGTTTGTGATTGGTTTTGTTTAACTTTAAAATTCTTGTTTGGGACTGGAATATGATGCTTGCAAATTTAATATGGATTTCAATTGTATGATAATCACTTTTTCCCCAGAGGATCTTTTACTACAGGATTACTGATTAAACCTGTCTCATTATGCAAGACTAGAACAAAAATAGCTTTATCTCTGGTTGGTTCCACAGCGCATTGTTCCATGAAACTGTCGCAAAACAAACCCAACTTCCAGACAACCTTTGCCAATTTTATTTGTCCAGTCTATATTGACTAGACAAATATACATATTTATATTACATTACACATACATATTGTATGCATGTTGTCATAGCTTATGGTCAAGAATCAGCCTGTTCAGTCACATGAACAGCCAAGGCAGAAACTCATGACCCTGAGTAGATGCCATCCTTGAATCAGGGGTCAGCCGACGACAATAGCTTATGGTTTTACTGAAGTGACACTATAAGACTTCATTTTTCACATTTATACAGTATTTTCTATTCACTAATGCTAACAAAAAAGAAAATCTATCCTTTAGGGCATAATACGTATTTGATTTAATATGCTGCCAATCTCCATTGGACATTGTGTGCAAACAGCTGCACGTATAGCACAATACTGACTGTGCTAAATCTATTATTTTAGACCAGTATTATTTACACGTACACTAAACCAAGAGAGAATCATTGAGAAAAGAGCCACTGGGGAAGTTCGGTGAGCACAGTCACTTTAATATTTTGTTTCGATCCACTGAGTAGTGTGCTATACAAGGCTATACAGTGGATTCCACTCAAAGGTAGGCAAAAGTTTGTCTGGTTAGGTAAACCAGACAAACAGCAACATGCTAATAATACCCATAGGACCCATTGGTTTGTCTGGACAAATGAACAGATCTTATGCACATTTTGATAATTTGGTGTGTTATTATGGCAAGTCTGAGGTTACCTTTGAGCTACTACATACGCCTTTGGTCAAAAGGTGGTACAGCTACTGGATTCACATAAGAGCAGTGATTGGTTGCAGGACTTGAACTCAAAATTTTAATGGCAGATGTCATAATTGAGATAGTTTTCATGGAGAAAAGATTAGGATGCACGATCACAGTCATGTTAAAATGTGACAGGAATAGGTGTGGTGAATAAGACTAGTGAGCTATAAGCACAAATAGCAGTGTGGGAATATGATGTCAAGACAATAACAGAAACATGGCTTAAAATGGCACTGGGCATTTATAGAGTGTTCAGAAAAGATAGGGAAGGAAAAAAAAGGAGGTGGGCTGGCAATACTGACATTGCAGTATGGAAAGTGGGGATGTCCTTGAGGGGGCAAGGGCAGAATCCATTTGGTTAGAGTTAAGAAGCAAAAAGATAGGATCATACTATTTGGGACGTTCCAAATAGTGAGAGACAGATGGAGGAACAAGTCTGTAGGGAATCATAGAGATGTGCAAGAACTATTGAAACATATAAAATCCTGGGGAGACTTGACAGGGTGAATGTGGAAAGGATATTTCCTCTTGTGGAAGGATCTAGAACTTGGGGTCACTGTTTCAAAATGAGGAGTCGCCCATTTAGGAGAGTGACGAGGAAAAAAATCCTCTCTCAGAGGGTTGTGAAACTTTGGAATTCTCTTCCACAAAAAGGTGGTTGAGACAGAGTCCTTGAATATCATTAAGACAGAGGTGGATAGGCTCCTGATGAGCAAGGGGGTGAAAGTTTATCGGGGGCAGGCGCAATATGAGATTAAAACCAGATCAGCCATGATCTTATTGAATGGCAGAGCAGGCTTAAGGGGCCAAGTGGCCTACTCCTGCTCCTAATTCTTATGTTCGTATGGCGATACTGGGGACTTGAATTATCCCATCAGGGTTTGTTAAAGGGTAAGGAAGGGGAGGGATTTCTGTTCAGGCTTATGGGTTTCATAAATAGAGGCATTGAATACAAAAGTAAGGATGTTATGCTGAACTTTTGTAAGGCTCTGGTTAGGCTCCAACTACTGCATTGCACCCAGTTCTGGCTATTGCACTTCAGGAGAGATGTGAAGGTCCTCGAGAGGGCAGAGAGGAGATTTACCAGGATGGTTCCAGGGACGGTCAGGGGGTGAGTGGATTTAGTTACATGGTTAGATAGAAATGGCTTGTGTTGTTCTCCTTGGGGCAAAAGAGATTGAAGGGAGATTTGATAAAGGTGTACAAGATTGTGATAGATTTGGATAAGGAAATTTCTTCCCATTAGCTGATGGTATAGGACTAGGTGATATAGATTTAAGACTTTGGGCAAAAGATTCAGGGGAAACATAGCAAATGATAACAACCTGCCCACAAGGGTGGTGGAAGCGGAAACAATCAATGCTTTCATAGAAAATTGAAGAAAATAAACTTGCAGGGCTGTGGAACTGACTAGATTGTTCCATGAGGACCCAGCATGGATTCGATGAGCCAAACAGCCCCCTTCTGTGGTATATGACACCATGAATAGAATGCCTAATATCTTTGTCATTTCAATTGAGACTGTGCAACCAGAGCACTTAAGCACAAAACTACCATAAAACAGATTTGCAGGAACTCCCACTCTGTGCAAAAACTGATTAATAAGTAGAAATGACTTTCTTCAAAGTTAGTTCTAAATCAACAAACTCTTAAAACAGATAAAAGCAAAATACTGTGCATTCTGGAAATCTGAAACAAAAACAGAAAATGCTGGAAAAGCTCAGCAGGTCTGACAGCCTATGTGGCGAGAGAAAAAAAAACAAAGTTAATGTTTCGAGTCCTTATGACCCTTCTTCAGAACTGAAGAGGATTGGAAGTGAGATGAAATTTACACTGTTAAAGGGGGGGTGGGGCAAGTGGAGCTGGATAGAAGGGTGGTGGGGGGAAAAAAAGATAGAGAATGGGAAAAAAGGGGATAAAACTATGGATAAATGAATGAAAATAAAGCAAGTGGGTAAAAAATGAATGCAGAAGAAAGGCAATGATAAAAAAAGGGGGTGAGGATGGAGGAGAGAGTTCATGGTCTGAAGTTGTTAAACTCAATGTTAAGTCCAAAAGGCTGTAAAGTGCCTAGTCGGAAGATGAGGTGCTGTTCCTCCAGTTTGCGTTGGGCTTCACTGGAACATTGCAGCAGGCCAAGGACGGACATGTGGGCTTGAGGGCAGGGTGGAGTGTTGAAATGGCAAGTGACAGGGAGGTCTGGGTAATGCTTGCGGACAGACCAGAGGTGTTCTGCAAAGCGGTCACCCAGTCTGTGTTTGGTCTCCCCGGTGTAGAGGAAACTGCAATGGGAGCAGCGAATGCAGTAGACCAAATTGAAGGAGGTGCAAGCGAAGCTCTGCTTCACCTGAAAGGAATGTTTGGGCCCTCGGACGGTGAGGAGGGAGGGGGTAAAAGGGCAGGTGTTGCACCTTCTGCGATTGCATGGGAAGGTGCCATGGGAAGGAGATGAGGCGTTGGGAGAGATGGAGGAGTGGACCAGGGCGTCCCAGAGGGAACGGTCCTTACAAAATGCTGACAGGGGTGTAGGGGGAAGATGCGTTTGATGGCAGCATCATGCTGGAGTTGGTGGAAATGGTGGAGGATGATCCTTTGAACGTGGAGGCTGAATGTGGGGTGAAAAGTGAGGACAATGGGTCCCTATCATGGTTCTGGGAGGGAGGGGAAGGTGTGAGGGCAGAGGCGTGGGAGACGGGTCGGACACGGCTGAGGGCCCTGTCAACCATAAGTAGGGGGGAAACCTCGGTTAAGGAAGAAGGAAGATATGCCAGAAGCATCATTTTGGAAAGTGGCATCACAGAACAGATGTGACAGAGGTGAAGGAACTGAGAGGTTGGGATGGAGTCCTTATAGGAAGCAGGATGTGAGAAGCTTTGGTCGAGGTAGCTGTGGGAGGCAGTGGGCTTGTAACGGATATTGGTGGACAGTCTATCAGCAGAAATGGAGACAGAGGTCAAGGAAGGGAAGGGAAAAGTCAGAGATGGACCATGTGAAGGTGATGAGGGGTGGAAATTGGAAGCAAAATTGATAAATTTTTCCAGGTCCATACGAGAGCATGCAGCAGCACCGAAACAATCATCAATGTACCGAATAAAGAGTTGTGGGAGGGGGCCTGAGGAGGACTGGAACAAGGAATGTTCCACATACCCCATAAAGAGACAGGCATAACTGGAATCCATCCGGGTACCCATACCCATATTTGGAAGGTGAGCCAAATTTAAGGAGAAATTGTTCAGTGAGAGAACGTTCAGCCAGACGGAGGAGAGTGGTGGTGGATGGTGATTGTTCAGGCCTTTGTTCAAGGAAGAAGCGGAGAGCCATCAGACCATCCTGGTGGGGATAGAGGTGTAGAGGGATTGGACATCCATGGTGAAGAGATGGTGGTTATGACCAGGGAACTGGAAATTGTTGACATGACATAGGGCATCAGAGGAATCGCTGGTGTAGGTGGGAAGAGACTGGACAAGGGAAGACAGAATGGAGTAAAGATAGGAAGAAATGAGTTCCATGGGGCAGGAACAGGCTGACATGATCTGTCTACCTGGACAGCCCGGTTTGTGGATTTTGGGAAGAAGGCAGATGGGGGCTGTCTGGCGGTGGGAGGCTATGAGGTTGGAAGCTGTGGAGGGACGATCTTCAGAGGAGAGGAGGTCAGTGACAGTCCTGGAAACAATGGCTTGATGTTTGGTGGTGGGGTCATGGTCCGGGGGAGGTAGGAAGAGGTGTCTGAGAGTTGGAGCTCAGCATCTGTGAGGTAGGGGTCAGTACGCCAGACAACAACAGCACCACCCTTATCAGCAGGTTTGATAACAAAGTCAGGGTTAGATCTGAGAGAATGGAGTGCAGCAAGTTCAGAAGGAGACAGGTTAGAGTGGGTGAGAGGAGCAGAGAAATTGAGACGGCTGATGTCACGTCAATGAATAGATCGAGAGCAGGTAAAAGGCCAGAGGGAGGGGTCCAGGTGGAGGGAGAATGCTGGAGGCGGGTGAAAGGTTCCGTTGAACAAAGAAGTGAGCACGGAGATGAAGGCGGCAGAAGAAGAGCTCAGCATCGTGCCAAGCTCGAAATTCATTGAGGTGAGGGTATAAGGGTATGAAACTGAGTTCTTTGCTGAGTACAGAACATTCAGCATCAGAAAGGGGAAGGTCAGAGGATATGATGTATACACGGTAAGGGCTGGGATTAGAAGACGGGATAGGGTCGGGGGAGAGGAAGGGGTGGAGGGTCCTGGATGGGCGTTAGTATCAATAAGTTGTTGGTGCTTGCGTTCCTTGGCATCTGAAAAGAAGAGGAAAAGCTTCTTGTTAAGGCATCAGTTTGGACGAAGAATAAAATGAAACTGGGGACAAGGACAGCTTGTAGATGAGTCAGTGCTGCTGGCGAGAGAGGTTGAGTGTGTTAATATGGCGATGCATGGCACTGTGTGTGGATCTGAGAATGCAACGAGAACAGCAATCAGAGGAGCATTTTATATGTCCCGGAGATACCTGTAATCCTGGGTGGATTCGAAACATGAGGGATGGAACTTCAGTTGGAATCCACGTGGGTAAGTTGGAGGTGGAGACAGTCGCTGAGGAAGGAAACATGGTTGTGGAAGCAAGTTTTGGTAAACACCTTATCAAACACCAGGAGGGAAATGGAAAGCAATGAAGATGAACAGGGCAAAAGAGGCAAACGGAAATCCTGCCAGAGAGAAGAGCAGTACTTTTTCAAGGTAGCAACAGAGTTGCTTAGAGAAAAATTGCTTAAAGCAGAGTTTGGTGGTTTATCTGGTTTGAAATCGGATTGAAGGTCAGAGATAAAATTTAAGTATTGACAATTGATTTATGGATCATTAAGAAAAATGGAACAAAGTCGGGGTTGAATGTACGAAGTTCAGAGTTTTATTTTGTTGGAATTTTACCTGCATTTAATCACTGTCCTATGGAAATTACAAGATGTTGTGTTGCAAATGCAAAATAAATGACAAAAAGCATTGTGGTGCAATAGATGGGTTTGATGTACTAAATCCCATTGCAAGTTTTATGTTCTAAAGTTTCTCTGATCATTCAGGTCTCCTGCATTTTACATATATTGCATTGGACAGCATTTATTGCTCTTGTTCATGGGGCACTTTAAGAGTCAACCACATTGCTGTGGATCTGGGGGTCACCAGGTAAGGACAACAGATTTCCTTCCCTAAAGGACATTAGTAAACAAGATAGGCTTTTATGATAATCAGCAATGGTTTCATTGCCAACATCAGACTTTTAGTTCCAGATTTTTACTAAATTCAAATTTCACCATCTGCTGTGGTGGGATTCGAACCCTGGGTCTCTGGAATACCACCAGTCCAGTCCAGACAATACCACTATGCCACCGCCATGTACCTTATCAATATTACTGTACAATGTAAACCACTTAAAGCGACTTTCTGAGCCCAGTGCTGATCAGATGTACCCTTGAAGATCTGATCTGACAGGTATATGATGGCCAATGCAATCAGCAAATCAGGTCTGAAAGATTCTAGATATGATGGATTAATGTTGAAATAGTGCATTACTGCAATCTAGGAGAGCTGGAAACTTAGGCCAGGACAGGCTGTATGACACCTGTTAGCATGTACAAAACTCGTCTGCACAGATCAATGAACTTTGCACACCTGTTAAAGTATTTGAATTTGGCAGACATTAATGTCCAGAAAAATCAGGTGTAAATGGAATTCACCCTATTGAATCTATAAATTGGTCACGCCTGATGTGTCAGGTTAGAATGACCATTGGACATGTCCTGCTAATCAGGTCTTCAGAAACAAGCCCCCTTTTAAGCAGCTTGCCATTACTTGAATTTTCTTTTAGTGTGCTCAGTTCAGAAATATACAAGGACAAAGAGCTAATCAAGGGGAGTTGCTAGTGATTTTATAGGAAAAAGTATCAATCAGGAAAGAACAAAAATCCTGTAATTGGAAAGGTGTCCCAGAGATCATTCAGAACACACGCAGATTCCAAGCTCTTAGTGGTGGACTGGGTACAACAGTTAATTGTATTCTGATAATTATGAACACCAATTGCTGGTGACAACATCAATGTACTTAGCAGAATCAGGCTTGTATTGCAAATGGGGATTTGGTTTTAGAAACAAAAGCAAAAAATTGCGGATGCTGGAAATCCAAAACAAAAATAAAAATACCTGGAAAAACTCAGCAGGTCTGGCAGCATCTGCGAAGAGGAACACAGTTAACATTTCAAGTCTGTATGACTCTTCAACAGGACTAAGTAAAAATAGAAGAGAGGTGAAATATAAGCTGGTTTAGGGGGAGGTGGGAGACAGGTAGAGTTGGATAGAGGGCCAGTGATAGGTGGAGATAACCAAAAGATGTCATAGACAAAAGGACAAAGAGGTGTTGAAGGTGGTGATATTATCTAAGGAATGTGCTAATTAAGGGTAGAAAGCAGGATAAGCGAGGTACAAATAGCCCTAGTGGGGGTGGGGTGAAGAAATCGAAAAAGGCTAAAAGGTAGAGATAAAACAATGGATGGAAATACATTTAAAAATAATGGGAATAGGTGGGAAAAGAAAAATCTATATAAATTATTGGAAAAAGGGGGGATCGGAAAGGGGGTGGGGATGGAGGAGAGAGTTCATGATCTAAAATTGTTGAACTCAATATTCAGTCCGGAAGACTGTAAAGTGCCTAGTTGGAAGTTGAGGTGCTGTTCCTCTAGTTTGCGTTGAGCTTCACTGGAACAATGCAGCAGGCCAAGGATGGACATGTGGGCATGAGAGCAGGGGGGGGTGTTGAAATGGCAAGCGACAGGGAGGTCTGGGTCATGTTTGCAGACAGACCAAAGGTGTTCCGCAAAGCGGTCACCCAGTCTGCGTTGGTCAACAAACGCAGACTGGGTGACCGCTTTGCAGAACACCTTTGGTCTGTCCGCAAGCATGACCCAGACCTCCCTGTCACTTGCCATTTCAACACTCCATCCTGCTCTCATGGCCACATGTCCGTCCTTGGCCTGCTGCACTGTTCCAGTGAAGCTCAACGCAAATTGGAGGAACAGCTCCTCAGCTTCCAACTAGGCACTTTACAGCCTTCTGGACTGAATACTGAGTTCAACAATTTTAGATCATGAACTCTCTTCCTCCATCCCCACCCCCTTTCCGATCCCCCCCTTTTTTTTCCAATGATTTATATAGATTTTTCTTTTCCCACCTATTTTCATTATTTTTAAATGTATTTCCATCCATTGTTTTATCTGTCTTTTAGCCTTTTTCGATTTCTTCACCCCACCCACCCCCACTAGGGCTATCTGTACCTTGCTTGTCCTGCTTTCTACCCTTAATTAGCACATTCCTTAGATAATATCACCACCTTCAACACCTCTTTGTCCTTTTGTCTATGATATCTTTTGGCTATCTCCACCTATCACTGGCCCTCCGTCCAGCTCTACTTGTCCCACCCCCCCTTAAACCAGCTTATATTTCACCTGTCTTCTATTTTTACTTAGTTCTGTTGAAGAGTCATACGGACTCGAAATGTTAACTGTGTTCCCCGCCACAGATGCTGCCAGACCTGCTGAGTTTTTCCAGGTATTTTTATTTTTGTTTTACTCTTTGAAACAAACTGGCTTCTGTCTATTGGAGCTAAAAGCAAATAATGATGCATTGTGCTACAGCATCCAATTATCTTAAATCTTTTATGGGGGATAATAAATCTTCAGGGTCTAACCCTTATGTTTTGACTTCTAATATACAAATTAAGAGCTGTTTATAAAGATGTAAAATTCTTCAGAACACTATAGTTCCTAATGGAATAATCAAAGTTTCGAATGCCTATGAAGTTAGTGCTACAAAGCTTATTGGAACAGTAACCTAAAAGCCACAAATATCATTTATGCAGAGATTACATTTAAGGTTCATGAGAACTGCTTCATTCTCAAAATCAATGAACAAGAGTATGCAATAAATCCCCCTTTGCTATGTGAGTAGATCGGTTTGTGTTGAGAAGTTTATTAGGTCTTGGGTGTGTTGCTAGTTTAACGAATGGATGCAACAAATCTTATGAATTGAGCGAGTGGTTTTATCTGCTTGGCAGAAATGTAATCTTAGGAAGCACACTACACATAAAAAGTGATAGTGTGAGGATATTAAATCTATTTGTTAAACAGATATCCAGCAGTGGGCTCCAAAGCAACAATTAAGCCAATTACTGTAAATACCAGCCAAACCAGAAAAATTAATACCTGAATTCAATGCGGCAATTGAGCACAAAATTTGCTCCATTTTTAAAATTTAAACAGCCATTTCTTCTAAATCAACTATGCATTTTGCCAGGAGGATCATTATGTTTGGAGGCTGAACCAACTGGCCGCTAAGTACATTTAAAAAATTATAAAATTTAAGACAATTAAAATAAGCCCAATAACATAAAGGAATGTGAAAGCTTCAAAATTATGCTGAATAATCTCCCTCAACCAAATATTGTTACATATACACTCCCACTTACACATACCTGTGGTTCTGTCATTATTTTCAGCATTGCCTGAGGAGTTTTGTCTTCATTTGTAGCATTATTTAAGTGTTCGATAACTTTGTTTGCCATGTTGAATAAACTGGAAGAGGAGGAAAAGGATGTAAAAGACAAAATTATCACAACAGCAGCATTCCAGGACCGTGTGCATCCCAAGAAATTTTAATTTTTTTGACACATTTTGTAATAGCTTTTCTACCATTTAGAAACATATTGTGATTCAGTATTTTAACCAAAAATAATTTACTTCTCAACGGTTTATGCAATTATGAGTCACAATTAAATCTTGATTTTTGCATCAATAGATGGTAATACGTGAGTATATTACAACAGATAAACAGATAAGCGGGTGCCCTAGCTGAATGGGATAATACAAGAACAAGAGATAGGAACAGGAGTAGACCATATGGCCCGTCTGCTTTGTCATTCAATACAATCATGGCTGACATTGGACTTCACTTTCTTGTATGCTCCTCATATCCCTCAATTCCCTTAGACCAAAAATCTGTCTGTCCCAGTCTTAAATATATTCAAGAATGGGGCACCCACAACCCTCTAGGATAGAGGATTTCAAGGTTAACAACCCTTTGAGTGAAGAAATTTAAGAAATTTCTCATGAACCTAGATGATTGTCCCCTTATCCAACACTGTGGCCCGATGTTCTAGATGCCCTAGCATAGGGAAATAATCTCCATTTACCCTTCAGAATCTTGTATGTTTCAATGAGTTCACCTCTCATTCTTCTAAACTCCATAGAATATAGACTCAGTTTACTCAGCCTTTCATTAAAGATCAAACTTCTCATCCCAGGAGCTAATCTAGCAAACCTTTGCTATACTGCCTTCCAATGAAACATAGAAAAGTTACAGCACAGAAGAGGCCATTCAGCCCATTGTGTCTGCACCAGCCAAAGAGAAAAAAAATAAACTAGCTGCTTATTTTTACCCCACTTTCCAGCACCTGGTCTGTAGCCTTGCAAGTTACAGGGCTTCAGGTGCAGATCCAAGTACCTTTAAATAATTTGAGCGTTTCAGCCCCAATCGCCAATTTAGACAGTGAATTCCAGACACCCACCACCCTTTGGGTGAAACAGTTTTTCCTCATGTCCCCTCTAATTCTTCTAGAAATCACCTTAAATCTATGCTCCCTAGTAACTGACCCCTCAGCTAGGGGAAACAAGTCTTTCCTGTCTACTCTATCTAGGCCCCTCAATCTTGTACACCTCAATTAGGTCACCCCTCAGCCTCCTCTATTCTAAGGAAAACAACCTTAGCCCATCCAATATTTCTTCATAGGTGCAATTTTTGAGCCCTGGCAACATTCTTGTAAATCTCCTCTGTACTCTCTCCAGAGCAATTATGTGCTTCCTGTAATATTGTGACCAAAACTGTACACAAATTTCCAGCTGTGGCCTAACTAGCGTTTTATATAGTTCCAGCATTACATCCCTGCTTTTGCAAGTACATCCTCTCTTAAATATGGAGACCAAAATTGCACACAATAGGTTTGGATCATAATGATCAGCTGGTTTATTTACAGAATAATCAGATGAACACAATAGAGTATTTTATACAAAAATAGCACAACAATGTTGTGTACATTTGCAGTATTCAAGTGGAGGAAGACTTATTGCACCTCAAATTAAGAAACAAATGACAGTCAATACCTTAAAGCAGAAGGGCACTAAGTAAGCTTTTAAATGTTTTTGAATTATCAATTACCATTTCCAATGCATGCTCTACACAACTCTAGCTCACAAAGATACTCATGTCAATTCACAAAGACACTGCACCCCACCCAATTCCCTGACCTCCACACACTAATTCATCTAACATCCCTCCCTTTCATATACACAAACAACCCATCCAACTCCCCACATACAGACTGTACTCCATCAACTCCTCACTCTTTCATATTAACACTATACCCCATCCAATCCCCACCAGACACCGCACCCCATCAATCCGCTATGCTTCTACAGAAACCTTCTCTGCCCTCGCGGTTCACAGTGACAACTCCTCTCCCTTAGCAACCTAGTTAAGCAGATACTCTCAATTATTGCTGGCACTTGCCTTCCTCACCTGTCTCAATGCACCACTCACAGCTACTCTTTTCTATATTCCCTTCTTTTACTATCTATTTCCACTTTCCATTTACCTCCCCTTCATTGCTATTGATCTTCCTCTCTCCTGCCCATCCATTTCCCTCTTTGTCATTCCCTCGTGATCCTCCAACCCTTCCACTGCCTCAGGCCTTAACCCTCTCCTGGAAATTAAGAACAAAAATCTCAGTGATCAAATTATTGCATTTTTTTTAATTCATGAAAAGCTCAATGATTGTGAGTCTTAATAACTTTATCAGCCTTTTCCCAGATTGAAAATACAACAAGTTAGCAATGCTGCATTTGTGCAGGAGAAAATATAGCACAGACACTTCCCTGGAATGCTGCAAAATGCAAATAACGTGCAAAACTACTGAAAAATAGTAAAATATTTCAGATGAGAGCTGTTAAACCAAGGCCTTCTTAGGTAGATGTATGGCATTACTTCAAACAGAGGTGCTCTCCCTGCTGTCCTGTCCAACAATTATCCTTCAATCAACAAAAGGAATGATGATGGTCTGGTCATTTATCTCATTCCTGTTTACAGGACCTTGCTGTTTGCAAATGGATTGCCATCTTATCCTATATTACAGCAGAGAACACTTATCAAAAAAGTAATTGAATGGCTAAAGTGCTTCTATATGTCCTGAGGCCCCAAATTTAGGCCAGGTGAAACCATCATATCCACCCCACCCAGTACATGTATGACATTGGTTCATCCATTTCCTTCAAAGCTGTAGTGAAAAGTACATAAACATTTGGCCTCAACAAAAATGTCACAGTTCTAAATAGATTCTAAAGTAAAACACTGGCTTTTATACAAGAGAGAGAGAGAAAAAGAGAAAAAAGGCTTTCTTTAGTAACACTGAGAAAAAGGTGTGGAGAATAAACTAACTTTTTATTTTCTTAAAAATACAAAAGGCTCATTGCTGGGTTATTTAGAATGGACTCAATCCAAAGGTAAGAAAACACACGCTCATACAAATAAAAATGATTACAGGCAATATAAGGTAACACCTTAAAATTGCCCATGACACAGTGGAAACACAAGAGTGGAAGGAAGCCAGGGATGGTGCATCCTAAAAAAGCATAAACTTAGCTAGACGAACAGAGAAAGGACATTTGTACGTTGCATGAAAGACAATTAAGTTATACAATTATTTTAATTTTTTTTTGCAATAGATCCTCGGTAGCATATTTATTTAGCAAATGCTGAATTTAAGGCGATCAGTCCGCCACTTAGTCTGTAGAGGGGACAATCCTAAGTAATGTGCAGCACTGTTTGTGTCTTTCCACAAGTGCATAGGGGCTTGTACTGAGGTCCCAGAGGGGCCTGCACAGCAGCCCTGACTTGTCCTGAACCTGTTTATCAAGGACCACTCCTGCCATGTTACATCAAAGCCTGCCATTCAACAGGTGGGGTTTGTCACAAGCAGCTTATTAGTGACTTCCTGTGTTTTCCATTCTTTAGTCTAAAGGATGTCTGCTGGTAGACCTTGCTCAGGGAGAATACTCCATTTGGGGTGCTGAGATGGAAGGCAGGCAGTAGGTGGTTTGAATATATCATTGTGAAATGGTAAGTGAGGTGCATCATGGATGTTTTCAACCAGCTTGTGGGTTTTTGTCAGTCAGCGGATGTGTGGGGGAGTGATGTTTGCGAGGGGAGGAAGCCAGGGGAGAGGTGTTATTATGTGCATTGGTGCATTCAACCGAGTTTCAACAAGATATGTGTGTGATGACCTGTGCCAGACAGGTGCACAGTATTCTGCTGCAGAGTATGATGGGACAAGTGCTCAGGTCCCAGAGTGTTGTGGCAGCTGCACCCATGTAGATCCATCAAATTTGGTTGATAAGTTGTTTCTGGTTTTGACCTTTGCTGCCATTCTCTTCAGATATTCCCGAAAGGACAGAGTCCTCTCTAGAGTCACTCCCAAATATGTTGGGTTGGGATCAAGCTTTCGTCTCTGACCATCCATGTAAGTATGTAAATCTTTTTTGGCACTGGCATTATGGAGGTGGAATACCTTAGATATAGTTTTAAAGGAATTCAATGTAAGTCGCCATGTGCTGCTGCACAGCTCAGTGGCACAAAGGGATAGGGAGTGAAATGAGAAAACTGGTTTATGTGTGTTGTGATACATTAATTAATGTCACAGCAGTGGAGCTCCTACTTCCTTTGCCACATTTCCAGATTATTCTTCTAGACATTACCATCTCAGGTTTAGCACTGCTTGCCTTGATCATAAACACATCTCAGGTCTCCTAATTAGTAGTGCACTTGCTCTTGAATGTTCTTGCTAAGCTGACAGGAAGGCTTTGAACCAATAATTGGTTTTACATACAAATGGTAGATGAATGAAAATACACAGTTTAACATAGTAAAATAAATAAAGGCAAAAAACTGCAGATGCTGGAAATCCAAAACAAAAACAGAAATACCTGGAAAAACTCAGTAGTCTGACAGCTTCTGCAGAGAGAAACACTGTTAATGTTTCGAGTCCGTATGACTCTTCAACAGAACTAAGGAAAAATAGAAAAGAGGTGAAATATAAGCTAGTTTAAGTGGGGGGTGGGACGGATAGAGTTGGATTGAGGGTCAGTGATAGGTGGAGATAACCAAAAGATGTCATAGACAAAAAGACAAAGAGGTGTTGAAGGTGGTGATATTATCTAAGGAATGTGATAATAGGTGACATTAAGGGTAGAAAGCAGGACGAGCAAGGTACAGATAGCCCTAGTGGGGGGTGGGGTGGGGGGGAAGGGATCGAAATAGGCTAAAAGGCAGAGATAAAACAATGGATGGAAATACATTTAAAAGTAATGGAAATCGGTGGGAAAAGAAAAATCTATATAAATTATTGGAAAAAAGGGGGGGAAATCGGAAAGGGGGTGGGGATGGAGGACAGAGTTCAAGATCTAAAATTGTTGAACTCAACATTCAGTCCAGAAGGCTGTAAAGTGCCTAGTCGGAAGGTGAGGTGCTATTCCTCCAGTTTGCGTTGAGCTTCACTGGAACAATGCAGCAGGCCAAGGACGGACATGTGGCCATGAGAGCAGGGTGGAGTGTTGAAATGGCAAGCGGCAGGGAGGTGTGGGTCATGCTTGCGGACAGACCGAAGGTGTTCCGCATAGCGGTCACCCAGTCTGCGTTTGGTCTCTCCATTGTAGGGGAAACTGCGCAGTTTCTTCTCCGCTGATGCTGCCAGACCTGCTGAGTTTTTCTAGGTATTTCTGTTTTTGTTTTGGATGTCCAGCATCCGCAGTTTTTTGTTTTTATATCTGACCAGAACCCTGCCTACTTTTCAAAAGATTTAAGAAACAACTGTCAATTTAAGTGACTGCCCCAAGCTGGTGGCGATTCTGTGATCTGCGACCAAGTGGCATGTGAATAGTCCATAAAGCCTGGAACAAAGTAGCAAACAAGTGCATTTCTCAATTACCCAAGTGCCATTGACAGGTTATCAATTGTTTGGAATGTTGTGGTGTGCCAGGATGGGTGGATTGAATAAAACAACACCTTAATCAGCAAGCCACCTCAAAATATTTTGGAAAACAATGTAGGCAATCTTTGACAATTGCATGAAATATGCTGGAATTCAAATAATGTTCCCTAGGTTAATTAACTAATTAGCACTTCAGACTATTATTGCGTGGGCCATGATAAAACATACATCTTGTGGAGACCTTTCCCAGACACCCCGTCTGTTCTAAACTGGAAGTTTTATGCTGACAATGTGCTTTGAGGGAAGATGGATATTAACCTCTTGCACACTGATTTTATGAAAAATAAGTTAAAAATTCAACATGGGCAAAACGTATGTTTTTGTCAAAGGATTTTTGTAATGAAATCGGAGAATAAAAGACCATTACAGGTGATTAATGACAGAGAAGTTTAAAGATAATAAATCCATCACTAGTCTATGCTAGCAAATGCATAAAGGCTACCTTGCAGAAATGACAGTAGAGGAAGGTGCTGACATGGAGATAAGACTTTTGTTGATTGCAACAAGGAAAGACTATATAAAAAATGAAAAATGAATAACACAGAAAGAGTGTTGTCCACTAACAAGAAAGGGGAAACTGAAGAGGAAACTGAAGAGAAATCGCTTTAATGGAACCAGGGGAACAGTATGGTGAAGAAGGCACAAGTTATAGCAAGTTCATAGTCTGTATCAGAATCAAACCCACACCCTCTACTACCTAGAAGAACAAGGGCAGCAGGTAGATGGGAACAACACCACCTGCAAGTCTCACACCATCCTGACTTGGAACTAATATCGCCATTCCTTCATCATTAATGGGTCAAAAACCTGGAACTCCACCCCTAACAGTGCTGTGGGTGTACCTCACCGACTGCAGTGGCTCAAGAAGGTGGCTTACCAGCATTTTCTCAAGGACAATTAAGGATAAGCAATACATTTTGGTCCTGTCAGTGACATTCACATCCCATGAAGGAATAATGAAAAAAACGACAGAGAGGCAGTCATTGGTACTCAAAAAGCAGCTTAGATATGCTGTCTGAAAATTTAAAATTCAGAACTCTAGTGCTCTCTCTCTCTCTACAGGTTGTTCAGAATCTTTCGCAGATGGAAAGAGATGACAAATAAAAATGAGCATAAATGAGTCAGTCAATCAGTCAATAGCAGTTGTTGCTGAAAGTTCGTGGAGCGGGAGGTGGTAAATAACACTTTTAAAGTTACAATTAGCATGCTGATTATAAATTAGATGTTATGCCATTTTTAATGGTAGGTATACAATACCATCTGATGCGCAGTGTATTAATATGAAGCTAAGTTAGTTTGTTCCTTTAAGGCCAGAAAGTCTAACTACTATATATAAAGTAAATACAGCCAAAGGTTAATCAGAAATATTGCAAATTGAAACGTGTTAGTCGAGTTCAGTCCGCTGGTCAAGTGTACCTAGCATTTAACAATTGTTTTGCATTAGTCACAAAACATGATGTGAATGTGATATGCCACTTCGAAGGAGTTCACAATGACCTGGAGCTCAGTTTATGAGTGAGCAAACACACAAATGTCATCTACATACTGGAGCTCAGTGACTGAAGTTGGAGGATTTTTCTTCATTCATGGGATTTGGGCTGGGCCAGCATTTATTGCTTATGATTAATTGCCCTTGAGAAGGTGGTGGTGAGCTGCCTTCTTGAACAGCTGCAGCCTATGTGGTGTAGGTACATCCATAGTGCTGTTAGGGAGGGAGTTCCAGGCTTTTCCCAATGACAGTGAAGGAATGGCGATATATTTCCAAGTCATAATGGTGAGTAGCTTGGAGGGCAACCTCCAGGTGGTGGTGTTCCCAAGTATCTGCTGCCCTTGTCCTTCTAGATGGTAGTGGTTATAGCTTTGGAAGGTGCTGTCGTAGGAGCTTTGGTGAGTTGCTGCAGTGCATCTTGTAGATGGTACACACTGCTGTCACTGTGCGTCGGTGGTGGAGGGAGTGATTGTTTGTGGATGGGGTGCCAATCAAGTGGGCTGCTTTGTTCTAGATGGTGTTGACCTTCCTGAATGTTGTTGAAGCTGCAATCATCCAGGCAAATAGACAGTATTCCATCACACTCCTGACATGTGCCTTGTAGATGATAGACAGGCTTTGGGCAGTAAGGAGGTGAGTTACTTGCCACGGGATTCCTAGCCTCTTAACCTGCTCTTACAGCCACAGTATTTATACGGCCAGTCCAGTTCAGTTTCTGATCAATGGGAACCCCCAGGATGTTGATTGGTTCGGTTTTGAATTGAAGGCAGCATCGGTCGAACAGTTTCCCATTTGGTCTGTAAATCATCTCCACACGTGGATAGCCTGCTAGAGGTGAGGTGTAGTACTGCAGTGAGGAGGATGGAGAAGGGTTAGTGCCATGACATAGCCTTGTTTGACACCAGTCTTCACAGAGATAAGGATTGTGGTGGTTCTACTGGTGAGGATCACAACTTGTATGTCAACATGGAGCAGGCAAAGGATGGTGACAAATGGCAGTCAAATTTGAAGAGGAGAGTATGTGAGGACCAGGATCTCAAACCCAAGTCTAAATCATGGATTACCGGGCAGCAGTGATCCCTGCACTCCTTTATGTTTTGGAGACATGGACAGCCTACAGCAGGCATCTCAAAATAATGGAGAACAACCATCAGCGGTGCCTTCACACAAAATCTCCAAATCCGGTGACAAGAAAGGCAGTCAACAACAGCATCCTCTCCCAAGCCAATCTGTCCAGCATTGAGGTGCTCATCACTCAAGGCCAGCTCTGCTGGGCAGGACTTGTCTTTCCTATGCCTGACACTATATTCCCAAAGCAACTGTTCTACTCAGAACTTTATTGCAGTACAAGACTCCCAGGAGGACAAGGGAAACCCTTTAGGGATGTCCTCAAAGCATCTTTGTGGAGGTCAAACATCCCTGCCGGCCCAGGAGTCCCTGGCTTGTGACCAACCAAACAGGAGAAGGCTCATTCACAAGAGACATTGTCAGCAACATGCAGAGCTAAGGTCAAGTCTGAGAGCGGGCACAAGCCTCCACACAGCTCATCAACACAACCCTACAAGCACAACCTGCCATGCATTTGGCAGACTCTGCAAATCGTGCAATGGACTTATCAATCATCTCAGAATCCATCACACCCAGGTAGAAGCAAGTCATCCTTGATCCTGAGGGACTGCCTAAGAAGAGGACCACCTCAAACCGTGCCTCAACTTGTTTTTTGCTTCTGTGCGCTGTTTTATCCATAATTAAATCTGGACAAAAGATGTAGCTTATACAAGTGGTCTAGTATTAGCAGTTAGTAAGATATGTTCTGCTATTTGATGTGACAAGAGAACATAATAGGTAACTTGTATATTCTTTGTTATTTAATGTGAATCTTGTTAACAATTGTTAATTGTTAGATTTGGGTTCTGTTTGTTTGAGAACAGAGAGACTGTTTTCAGCTCATAAGAAACAATCTACTTGGTGAAAGTATCATCCAGCTGCACAAGTTTTGGAAGAAATCCCAAACTGTAGCATCAGCATTAACTGAAAGATGCTCTTTTGCTATGTATGCCATAGGGTTAACTTTGGGCCTCACTAGCTGACAAGAAAATGGTAACAAAAACAGAAAATTCTGAAAAAACTCAGCAGGTCTAACAGCATCTGTGGAGTGAGATAGACAGGTTTTTAATCAGTAAGGGAATTAAAGATTATGGGGAAAAGGCAGGAAAGTGGAGTTGAGGATTATCAGGTCAGCCATGATCTCACTGAATGGCAGAACAGAAGCAGACTCAATGGGCTGAATGGCCTACTTCTGCTCCTATGTCTTATGGACTTATATCCAAACACCAATGATCCTGAGAGATTAAATTTCTTCTAATCTCAGTATTAATTGGAGGACCCCTCATTTTTAAACTGTGCCTCCTAGTTCTATATTCCTCCACAAGGGAAAACATCCTCCCAACTTACCCTGTCAAGCCTCCTCAGAATCTTATCTGTTGCAATAAGATCATCCCTTATTCTACTAAATTCCAATGACTATGCCCAACCTGTTCAACCATTCCTCAGTCATCTCAGGAATCAGTCCAGTTTCTGAATTGCTTCCAATGCACGTGTATCCTGCCTTAAGTGAGAAGGCCAAAACTGTACACAGTATTCTAGATGTGGTCTCACCAATGCCATCCAGTTGTAGAAAGACTTCCCTATTCCATCTCCCTTGCAATAAAGGCCAATGTTCCATTTGCCTTCCTAATTACTTACTGTACCTGCAAACTAACTGTGATTTATGCACAAAGCCACCCAGATCCCTCTGTACTGCTGCATTCTGCAGGCTCTCTCCTTTTAAATAATATTCTGCTTTTCTATTCTTCCTCCAAAAGTAGACAACCCATATTATACACCTTCCACTAAATTTTTGCCCATTCACTTAACCTGTCTACATCCCTTTGCAAACTCTTTGTATCCTCCTCACAACTTGCTTTTCTAGCTTTGCATAGTCAGCAAATTTGGCTACAATAATCAGTCCTCTCATCCAAGCTATTGTAGGCTGCAAACAGTTGAAGGGCCAGCACTGATCATAAAGCATCTTGCATGTCATGCAACAGGTTTGCTCCCTCTACATGATTACCACATCTGTTGATTCTTGCTGTTCTCCCCCTATCTCCTTCAATTTTACTAAAATGCCAGTTTATTTTTCAGTCTTCAGCCCTGAAAAACAGTTACATTCCAATGTCAATTACTTGTTTTTCTTTTTACAGATTTTGTCTGACCTATGTATTTCCAGCATTTTCTGTTTTCATTGCAACCAAACTAATGTTGGTTACATTATGAAAGAAACGACAGTAGCCAATCCAGCATGTCTTGTAGTCAGTAACCACCTCTGGTTTGGTATTCTAATTAGAAATGTCTTTTCCAAATATTGAACTTTATTTGTAATCCTATTACCATGACAGGTTTTCCCCACAAACTTTAAGATGTGAAGCTTACCACATACAATCAAACCTGCCTCTCAAGCAGACTTGTCTTGAAGAAACTCTTTGTTGGGCTGTTCATGATAAAAATGAGTCAGCCCCATGTTATATGAAGTCTAAGTGAAAAAGTTCAAGGTGACACATGGTTTAAGGACAAAAAAAAAACAGCAATTGTGGTAAATGATTGTTTTTCAGACTGAAAGATAGTAGACAGTTATGTTCCTCAAGGATCAGTGCTAGGACTACTTTTTGTATATAAATGATTTGGATATTGGAAGAGAGTAAAATTTCAAAATTTGATGATACCATGCTTGGAGGTATCACAAAAAGTGAGGATGGTACCAATCAATTTCAACAAAACATAAAATAATCTAGCAGAATATTCAGAAAAGTGGCAGAAGGAATTCAGTACAAAGAAGTGTGAAGCAATGCATTTTGGCAAAAGGGGGTGTAATAGCACAGCCGATGGTAAATGCTGAGTTGTTCAAATCCCAGAGGGAAACTTGAGACAATTACTTCTGCAATTTGTACATTTTGATGTGCCGGGCTTCGAATTCAGTAGTAATAAGACCACTGAGCCTTATAGGTTTTTACAAAACTAGATTAAACATTTATTAATATGAGAAATGATTTTAAGCACATACATGCCTACAAATTACTACTATAGTAACTTCTAAATCCCCTAATTAATCTGACTCCCAGTTACACCTCCATTAAGGCAACAGTAAGTCACAGGTTTTAAAAGACCCAGGCAAAGAAACATGAAGTTTAGAATGTTAGGTGTAAAAGAACATTTGCATTTTAAAATAAACCAGACTAGTTTGTTTTCAAAGGAGGGGGGTGAAATGTGTCACCTAGCCAAGTGAAGTTCAGAAACAGTGTGTTTATTTTTTCCCCAAAGATTACTGGTAAAATTGGTACTACGATAAATTTTTATGATCACCTTCAATGCACATATACACCAAGGACCCCCTGATCCTGTGCCCTCTTTAGCAATTTACTCTTTATTTTAAGATTTTCCAGGTATTTTTGTTTTTGTTTACCCTTTATTTTATATTGTCTCTGTGTTCTCCCCAACAAAATGAATCACTTCACTGCATTAAGTTTCATCTGCCACTTGTCCACCCATTCCACCAACCTATGTCCTTTTGAAGTTCTACACTATCCTCATAGTTCACAATGTAGATTGTATTCACATAGTTCCAAGTTTTGTATCATCTGCAAATTTTTCAATTGTGCCCTGTACATCAAGGTCTAGGTGATTAATATGGATCAGTAAAGACAGGGGTCCTAACAGCAATCCCTGGGGAACTCCACTATAAATGTTTCTTCAGTCTGAAAAAGAACTGTTCACCACTACTTTTTGTTTCCTGTCACTCAGCCAATGTGCTCAGTGATTCTATGGCTAGTATTTATACTTACTAATGCTCACAGATTAGCTTCATTCCAACCTTTGGTTCTGATGCCAGGAAAATTGGAGTGTTTCCCACCCAGTTAAGAAAACAGAGGTTGTAACACAAGTATGAGATATGGAAGGTTAATGGAGGATGTAATGTGTGATCAGGTAGGTGTGTATTGTGACGACAGATTAAAGCAAAACTCCATAGAAACAATCAGTGAAGGGGTATTATCAGGCAAACAAGCACAGCAAATGCCTCTAAATTGTACACAAAGTACATTATTTTTAGAAACTCATGGGACACAGATAGAATATTAACATTTGAATAATTTATATACTTTATGAATGAATATTGAACAAGTACAATGGCAAATGTGGCTGTTATCTAAAATAGGAGCTCAATCTGCTGACTTGGAATTCTTTTCCCCCTCTCTCCTTAAGTTCAGCACCAGAGTTTTTGAAAACACATTTAGCACAGAAAACAAAACTATTTCTAAAGTATTCTAAGGTAATAAAACATTAGCTTTTGTCATTAATGGTAACTATTTTCCTACAGATTCACTCGTATACACCAACACTCAATGCCATTGTTTTATTTAATCAAAATAGGAATGTTTTCAACTAGAGTCTATATAGTTTGAAGCTGCTTAATGCAAATGAGATAATTTGAATTGAAATTGTGTGAAAAAAGACCTCCTATGCAATTTATTAAAATTGCTCAATTTGTATTACTGGATAATACAATATTTTTCTGAACAAAAAAATGTTTGCACTAGTGGTATTTTGCTATTGTAAGCTGAAAATAATTATACACAATGGCAGAGCAATGGTAGTAGGTTTTTCTACACATAACAAACACTGCAAGAGACACATTTTGTCAATTGTATATTAAATATGTTAAATCGTGTACAGGAAGTAGGCATTAACTGGAGATTCTACAAACAGGAGTAGAAATCAGTTGTGGCTCAGTTGGTAGAACCCTTGCCTCTGAATCACAAGGTTCTGAATGCAAATCCAGAAGCTGGATAATATATGCTGAAGGGAACAGAACATGTCAGGGAATTATAGGCCAATCAGCTTAACATCAGTGGTAGGAATATAATGAAATTCCTAGTAAAGGCAAGAATAGAAGAACACCTAAAGAAAAAAAGTTGCATTAAGCAACTTCAAAATATATAGACTCCAGCTGAAAACATTCCTATTTTGATTAAATAAAGCAATGGCGTTGAGTGTTGGTGTATACGAGTGAATCTGTAGGAAAATAGTTACTTATAAGGACAAAAGCTATTGTTTTATTAACTATTTCTAAAGTATTCTAAAATATGTTTTCTGCACTAAGTGTTTTCAAAAGCTCAGGGTAATACAGGGTAAGGAATAATTGGCATGGATTTCAAAAGGGAAAAATCATACTTGATCAACATTACTGAATTTTTGGAGGAGATAAGTGATTGAATGGACAACAACAATGCATTAGATATAACTTATCTCGATTTTCAAAAGGCCTTGATAAAGTGCCTCATAACAGACCAATGAATAAGGTCAGAGAATGCAGAGTCAGAGTACAAGTGGCAGAATGGACTGCGAGCTGACTTCGAGACAGAAAGCAGGCAGTGGGAGTCAAGGGCAGCTATTCAGAGTGGCAAGAGGTGGGAAGTGGTGTAGGGCATTCAGCCCCTCAAGTTTTTTCTACCATTCCACCAGATCATGGCTGATTTGGGACCCAATTCCATATACCCACCTTTGCCCCATATATGCAGGATAATGTAAAAAAGACCAAATTAAGGGCAGTCCACCACAACATTTGCAACAAGGTAGATGATTTAAAGGCACAAAGAGGTAATGGGTACAATCTAATTGCCATTACAGAAACATGCTTGCAGGGTTGCTCACCCTGGAAACTGAATATTCAAGGATATTCAACATTTAGCAAGGACAGGCAAAAAAAAGTGGTGTGATGTTGATAAAAAGGAATGGGTTCAGTACATCAGTCAGTAAAGGAGGTGCTCAGATCTGAAGAACAAAATGTGGAATCTGTTTGGGTGGAGCTAAGAAACAGCAAGGGACAGCAAACATTGGTAGTTGTTTATAGGCCAAACAGTAGTCTTTGCATGGTGTTAATCAGGAGATTATAGAAGCGTGTAGCATGGGTAATACGGTAATCATGGGTGACTTCAGTCTGGATATAGACCGGGAAACCCTAAGAAGTACAAAGTTTCTAGAGGATGAGTTTGAGTGTGTAGGGATTGCTTTCTACAGCAGTATGTTGAGGAACCAACTAGAGAACAGGTTATTTTGAATCTAGTATTATAACAAGAGCTAATTAATAATCTTGTTGCAAAAGAACCTTTAGGGGCGAGTGACCATAATATGGTAGAATTTTACATTACGTTTGAAAGTGAGATAGTTCAATCTGAAGCCAGGGTGTAAATTTGAACAAAGAAAATTATGAAGGTTTGAGGGACAAATTGACTGAAGTGGATTAGGAAAATACATTACAAGGTACGACAGCACATAGGCAATGAACAGTCTTTAAATAATTATTACATGGTTTACAGCAATTATACATTCCTTTAAGGCAGAAAAACCCAAAAAGAAGTCAGTCAACCCTGGCTAACGAAGGAAGTTAAGGATTGTATAAAATTAAAAGAAAAGTCCTGTAAAGTAACCAGAAATAGTAGTAAACCTGAGGATTGGGAGGTTTTTAGAATACAGCAAAGGAGGACCAAGAAACTGAGAAAGAAAGGGAGAATAGAATATGAATGTAAACTAGCAAACATAGACGGACTGTGGGTCCAGTACAAGCAGAGTCAGGAAGTTTATAATGGGGAATAGAGAAATTGCAGAGAAAGTAAATGATTACTGTGTGTTTGTCTTCACTTAAGGTATAAGAAATCTCCCAGAATTAGAGATCCAAGCGACTAGGGAGGATGAGGAGTTGAAGGAAACTAGTACAAGTAAGAATGTTGTATTGGAGACATTAATGGGTCTGAAGGTTGATAAGACCCCGTGACCTGATATTCTACATACCAGAGTGTTGAAAGAGGTAGCTATAGAGATAGTGGATGCATTGGTGATCATTTTCCAAAATTCTATTGATTCTGGAATGGTTGCTGCCTTCCAATCTGCAGGAAATGTCACTCTTACTGTTTAAGGGAAGGAGGGAGAAAACAGGGAACTACAGCCCTTCAGTAGTAGGGAAAATGCTAGAATCTATTATAAAGGATGTGATAAATGGACACTTGGATAGTAATAATCTGATTGGCCATAGTCAACATGGATTTATAATGGGAAATCATGTTTGACAAACCTGTTGGGGTTTTTTTTGAGGATGTTACTAACAGAATTGATAAAGGGGAGTTAGTGGACCTAGTATATTTGGATTTTCAGAAGGCTTTTGATAAAGTCCCCCACAGGAGGTTGGTTAGCAAAATTAAAGCACATGGGATTGGAGGCAATGTTCCAACATAGATTAGGTATTGGTTAACGGACAGAAAACAGATCAGGAATAAACAGATCATTTTCACGTTGGCACGCTGTGACGAGTGAGATACCGCAAGGGTCAGTACTCAGGCCCAGGCTGTTTACAATATATATTAATGATTTGGAGATGAGACTAAATGTAATATTTCCAAGTTCACAGATGACACAAAGCTAGGGAGTGTGATGTGAGGAAGATGCAAAGCAGCTTCAAGAGGATTTGGGCAGACTTTGAGAGTGCGCAAGAACATGGGAGATGAAATATAATGTGGAAAAATTTGAGGTTGTCCACTTTGGTAGGAGGAGCAGATGCACAGAGTATTTCTTAAAAGATGAGACTAGAAAGTGTAGATGCATCAAAGGACCTGGGTGTCCTTGTCAATAAGGCTAACGTGCAGGTGTAGCAAGCAATTAGGGAGGCTAATGATAAGTTGGCCTTTATCGCAAGAGGTAGTCTTGCTTCAATTGTATAGAACTTTGATTACACTGCACTGGAGTACTGTACACAGTTTTGGTCCCCTTACCTTAGGGAGGATGTTATTGGCATAGAGGGCATGCAACAAAGTCACCAGACTTGTTCACAAGATGGCAGGACTGTCCTACAGAGAGATTGGGGAAACTAGACCTGTATTCTTTAGAGTTTCAAAGAATGAGGTAATCTCATTGAAATCTACAAAATATTTAAAGGGATAAACAGGGTAGATGCAGGTAAGATGTTTCCACTGGTTGGGGTGTCTAGAATCAGGGGACACAATTTCAGAATAAGTGAGAAGCCACTTAGGACCAAGATGAGGAGGAATTGTTTTACTCAGAGGGTTGAGAATCTTTAGAATTCTCTACCCCAGAGGGCTGTGGAAGCTAAAGATTGACAGGTTTCTAAATGCCAATGACGTAAAGGGATATGGGGATAGTGTGGGGAAAAAGGTATTGAAGTGGATGATCAGCCATGATAATATTGAGTCGTGGAGCAGGCTAGATGGGCTGAATGGCCTACTGCTGCTAGGTTCTTTTAGTTAACAAACATCCATCAACCTTGGATTTAAAACTAACAATTGCTCTAGCATTGCTGTTTGCTGAAGTGTGTTCTGAACCAAATGACTGATCTACCATCCTTCGCATGTAGAAGTAATTTCATTCCTGAAAAGTCTGGCTCAATTTCATAGACTACACCCCTTAATCCTAGACTGCCCAATCAGCAGAAATAGTTAAAAGCAAAAAACTGCGGATGCTGGAAATCCAAAACAAAAATAAAAATAAAAATACTTGGAAAAACTCAGCAGGTCTGACAGCATCTACGGAGAGAAACACAGTTAACGTTTCGAGTCCGTATGACTCTTCAACAGGAAAAAAGAGGTGAAATATAAGCTGGTTGGGGGGGGGGGGGGGGGGGGGTAAGTAACAGGACAGGTAGAGCTGTATAGAGGGCAAGTGATAGGTGGAGATTGCCAAAAGATGTCATTGACGAAAGGACAAAGAGGTGTTGACAGTGGTGATATTAGCTAAGAAATGTGCTAATGGTGACATTAAGGGTAGAAAGCAGGACGAGCAAGGTACAGATAGCCCTAGTGGGGGTGGAGTGGGGGAAAGGGATTGAAATAGGCTAAAAGGTAGAGATAAAACAAAAGATGGAAGTAGATTTAAAAATAATGGAAATAGGTGGGAAAAGAAAAATCTATATAAATTATTGGAAAAAAGGGGGATCAGAAAAGGGTTGGGGGAAGAGAGAGTTCATGATCTAAAGTTGTTGAATTCAATATTCAGTCTGGAAGGCTGTAAAGTGCCTAGTTGGAAGATGAGGTGCTGTTCCTCCAGTTTGCGTTGAGCTTCACTGGAACAATGCAGCTGGCCAAGGATGGACATGTGGGCATGAGAGCAGGGTGGTGTGTTGAAATGGCAAGTGACAGGAAGGTCTGGGTAATGCTTGCGGAAATAGTTTCTCTCTATCTACCCTATCAATTCACCTTAATACTTTGGGCTGAATTTTGCCATTGACAGGCAGGCCCAACCAACTCGGCAGGCAGGCAGCCGATCGCCGCCACCGAAATGGGCCCCACTGCCATTTTAAGTGGGTGGGCCAATTAAGGCCTGCCCAGCGTGATGCCCGACGGGAAGCGCTATGTGCTTCCTGTGTGAGCGGGATTTGGGGGTGGGGGGGTGGGGGGGGGGATTCTCCAACTACGAGAGTGTGCTCTTTCGTGCATGCATTCAAAAGAGCACACATCTCCCTGCGGTTAAGTAGTGCCTCAGGGAGATCGCTGAAAGGTTGTGAAAGATTAAAGATAGAAAAATAAAAAAATCATTAACATGACTCCCTCATGTGAAAATGTCACACGAGATGGGACATGTTAATAAAGTACACAAAAACTTTATTAAACTTTTTTTAAATCCGAAATCAAACCTCATCCCGCCACTGGATGAGGTTTGTTAAAAAAATCAGTTACCCGCCTGCCTGTTGGGCCCGTGCGCTGAGCCGAAGTTCGCATGGGCTCAAAATCGTCAATTGCTGACATAATGGCCTTAACAAGGGCTTTAATTAATGGCACGCCTACCGACCTAAACATCGCGATGCCGCGCAGACAACATTTTAAGCGCTGATGTGTGGGCTCCGCCACCCGCACATCAACCAGAAAATTCAGCCCCTTGAATACTTCAATCAAATCATCCCTTAACCTTCCAAATTCCAGGCAATGCAACCCTAGTTTGTGTGACCTTTCCCCTTCATTTAACCTTTTGAGTCCAGGTATCATTCTGGTGATTCTACATTGCAGTCTCTCAAAGGCCAATATATCCTAACGTGTGATGCCCAGAACGGTTAGGGGGTAGGGGGTAGGGTTAGTGTTGGGGTCAGGGAAGGGGACAAGGCTAGTGTTAGGGTTGGCTCGGGGGTCGGGTTAGTGTTAGTCTAACTGGGACTTAGTATAGTGAAGCATAACTTCTAATACATGGCATTATTGTCCTCTAGATATAAAAGCCAGCATTCCTTTTCCTTGGAACGGAGGTGGCTCAGGGTTGACCTGATTGAGGTGTACAAGATTATGAGGGGCCTAGATACAGTAGACAGGGATGCCCTGTTTCCTTCAGCAGAGGGGTCAATTACCAGGGGCCACAGATTTCAGGTGATTGGAACAAGGATTAGAGGGGGCATGAGGAAAAACTTCTTCACCCAGAAGGTGGAGAGTGTTTGGAATTCACTGCCTGGTTTGGTGGTAGAGGCAGAAACCCTCAAATTATTTAAAAGGCACCTGGAGCTGCCTTAAAATACTGTAATCTGCAAGGCTACAGGCCAGGTGCTGGAAGGTGGGATTAGAATGGGCAGCTAGTTCTCTATTTGTTTTTACTTTTTTGGCCGGCACAGATATGAACTGAATGGCCTCTTTCTGTGCTGCAACATTTCTATGGTTTTCTATGTACCTGAACCCCCAAGTCTCTTTGGACCTCCACTGTTTCTACCTTTTCAGCATTTTAAAATGCACTCTATTCAATCCTTTGTGGTCCTCCCCAAAGTGGATGACCTCACATTGCAAATTCATTTGCCATAGTTTTGTCCAATCACAATCTATCAACACCTCTTTGTAATTTTCTGCTGCCATCTGCTCTGTTTACAGTGCTACCTGTCTTTGTCATTGATAAATTTGATATGTGGCTTTCTATCTCATCATCTAAACCATTAATAAATAGTGAATCATTAATGCCCCAGCACAGATCACTACAGAACCATTAGTCACATCCTGCACTGGCTACTGCCACCCAGCCAAATTCCTAACCAGGTCAATAATTTGCCTTTAATTTTACGAGCTTCAGTTTTAGCTAACAGTCTCATGTTGAAGAATTTTATTCCATGCCTTATGAAAGCCCATACAAAAGAACAACCATAGGCATTCTTACTGCTTTAGTCACCTCTTCAAAAGAATTTCAATCAGGTTCATCATAAGCTGTCCTTTACTAATCCATGCTGGGTCCAGCTGAAAGGCTGAAAATTTTCAAGGTGTTCCGTCACCCTATCCTTTACTATAGACTACAGTAATTTCCCTACAACAGATGTTAGGTTAACTTGTCCATAATTTCCTGGTTTCCACTCTCAACTTTCTTAAATAGCAGGCTAACATGAGAACACAAGAAATAGGAATAGACCATATGGCCCATCAAGCCTGCTCCACCATTCTGTATAATCATGGCTGATCTTGAGCTTCAGTTTCATTTATTTTCCTGTCTGATACCATATCCTTTGTTCCCTGCAAGACCAAAAATCTGTCTATTCCACCCTTAAACATATTCAATGATGGAGCATCCACTACCCACTGGGCTAGAGAATTCCAAAGTTTCATAACCCTTTGAGTAAAGAAATTTCTCATCTCAGTTCTGAATGATTGGCCCCTTATTCCGAGACTGTGCCTGTGTTTCAGACTCCCCAACTGGCGGAAACAATCTCTGTGTCTACCCTATCAAACACCCTCAGAATTTTGTAGGTTTCAATGAGATCGCTTCTCATTCTTCTAAACTTAAGAATATAAGCCCAATTTACTTAGCTTTTTAACTTAGGACAACATCCTCATCCCAGGGACAAATCTAGTAAACCTTCACTGTACCACCTCCAATGCAAATATATCCTTTCTTAGATGTGGAGAACAAAACTGCACACGGTATTCCAGATGTGGGGGCTCACCAAAATGCAACAACTGTAGCAAGTGTAAAGAACACATCTTTTTATTTCTGTTGGACTGTGGATTAAAACTATAATGGCTGCAGTTTGAAGGACATGTCTATGGGAACAGTGAGGAATATATACGATCTTGCTGTCATGGAACAGAGTGTGCCATGAAAGAAAGACAGGGTGGTGCTGAGGAGGAGTCTAATGAGAAACTGGCTGGCAACAACATTTTGATTAGCTCCTGACCAGGTGGCCAAGGTTGGTGTGACAGCAGTGCAGCAGAATAGCTCCTAGCCGGAAAGGAAAACGACCGAAAACCTCTCTCTCCTGTGTGTGTAAGATTCCAGTAATTCTACAATAATAGCTAGCAGGCTTTTTCTCCTATCCTTTTAACCTGCTCTCTCTCTCTCTGAAAACCCCTGTCACGAGGAAGGGGAAAATCACTGATAGAGGCATCAAAAGGCAAGTGCTCAACCAGTGAACTAAAGACTGAAAGTGCTGGAAGACCACCTCATGAATCAACAAAGAACTGAAGGGAATTTGGAAGACATCAACCAAAATCAACCCATCGAATCCTGTACTCCGGAATTGGTGCCATTGAACTGTTTTATCCCACCCTTAAAATCCATGTCTTTGTGCATCTTGTGTCCTGTGTGTGTGTATATATAGGGGTTTAAGGGGTAGAGTTTAGGTTATAGAGAGTTAGAAGTTAGCAGTTCATATTTCTGTGTTTTGCCATTGGTTAAACAATTTTTTAATTATTAAGTTTACAAACCTGGTGCTCTTATTCTGCTAACCTAAATGAAACAATTAGGTGGGTTGATCGAACTTTTCACATTTGTCGGCTTGGGGAGCAGTGGGGCTTGATATTGCAGCAGACTATCCCCAGTGAGTCATGACAAAGTTTGGGGGGCTCAGGTCCGGGATATTTTGGAACAAAACACAACGACAATTTGGGTGTAGATTTAGTAAGTAATAAAAGCTAAAAAGAAACACCAGGTTTGTACTGTCAAAAATACGATGGCACTGGAAACTGCTAAGGCTTTACTGCAAGTGGAAGAGATGTCCCTTGACAATTTTACAAGCGATCCCAAAAGCCAGGTTAATCGAATTGGCAAGTAAATTAAGATTAGGTTTGCCTGCCAAAGCTGGGAAGACAGAGATAATCGAAGGGATGGCACAGCATTTAAAATTGGAAGGAATGCCCGAGAAAGGCGAGTTTTCCAGGGGGTGGTTCATTGGAATGGACTCAAATTCAGTTGCAAATAAAAAAATTGGAACTAGAGGCAAAAGGAAAAAAGGCATTCCAAAGGGAACAGGCAGAAAGGAGATTCCAATGGGAACAGGCAAAAAAGGCTGAGAAAGAAAAAGAAAAAGGAAAGACAAAGCATTTCAAAGAGAGTTAGAAATGGCAAAGTTAGAAAAGAAGGAAAGAGAAAAAAAAGAAAGAATTCCTGCTTAAATTGCTGACAGTTAAAAAAGACAGAGACCCATTAGGACTTATTTCTAGATCAGAACCCAGTGGGGAGATGTTTTAATTTGTACATGCTGTTCCAAGGTTTGAGGAAAGGGATTTTGAAGAATTCTTTATTTCATTTGAGAAGATAGCTAAACAGATGAATTGGCCAAAGGAAAACTGGACATTGCCCATGCACAGCAAATTGACAGGTAGGGCACAGGAAATTTATGCTTCATTGTCAGAGGAGGTTTCTAGGGATTATGATGCAATGAAAGAGGCCATTTTGAGTGCATATGAGTTGGTCCCTCAAGTATACAGACAAAAGTTTCAAAATTTAAGGAAACAGCCTGGGCAAGCTTACATTTAATTTGAAAGGATTAAGCAAAGTGGTTTTGACAGGTGAATACAAGCATTAGGAATTGAAACTACCTATGAAGTTCTCAGAGACCATTCTCTTGGAAGAATTTAAAAACTCCCTACCTTCTGTAATAAGTACCCATGTTGAAGACCAATGGATTGCAACTGCTAGACAGACAGCAGTAATGGCTGACGATTATGACCTGATCCATAAAACTAAACTTTTTTTTCTATCGCCCCCATAAATGTGAAAAGGATAGAAAGGCAAGTAGTCAGGGTAAAGAATGGGTAGCTGGGAATACCTTGAGATTCCCTCCCCAGATCAGGAAGGAAGGTACTGAGGGTGGAGGTGAAACACAAAGGCCTAAGTGCTTCCATTTCAATAAAGTGAGACATTTGTTCAGAATGTTGGAAATTGAGGGAAAGCCATGAGACTTATTGGAGTTTGTAATTCATAAGAGTGAGTACGAAAAGGGAACTCAAAAAGAAAATGCCACGGATCAAATTGCAGCTTTAACTACAAATAAGGGTCTGGAGGTAAACACTGCTGCGAATGCAGGTGAAGTGAATAAGGTAGATGAGAGATAAAGGGTTTTTGTCTAAAGGAAAGTTAACCCCTTTTTCATCAAATGATGCAACTAAACCCATAACTATATTAAGGACACAGGAGCTACTCAAACTCTTTTGCTGGAGAAGGACCTAATTTTCCCTCCAGAGAGTTCAATGAAAGCTAAATTATTGATAAGTGGAGAGTATATCCCGGTTCCATTGTACAAAGTGCAATTGGAGTGTGATTTGTTGCTTTGTTGCCTGGATTAGTGGTTGTAGGAGTGGTTAAGAAATTACCCGTGGATGGAATTGATTTACTCTTGGGGAATGATTTAGCAGGAGTGAAGGTTATAGCTTCACCCATAATTACAGAAAATCCAAGAGAGGCAAAAGAGACAGAGCAGTTACAAGAACAAGTTCCTGGTATTTTTTCCATCGCGTCCAGAGCAATGGCTAAACAAAGCCCATCACCAGGGGTCAAAGTAATACCACTTGTAGATGCTAGAGTAGCTGAAACTTTCTTTAAGGATGAGGATAATTCAAAGGAAGTGTTTGGCAGGTCTTCATTAATTGAGGCTCAGAAAGCAGATCCAGAGTTAAACAAGTTAGCACAGTCAGCTCACACTGAAGCTGAGGCAGGAGGAGTTCTGGAGTGCTATTACATTAAAAACGGAGTTCTGATGAGGAAGTGGAAACATCCTCACATGCCTGCAGATGAGGAATGGACGGTTGTTCATCAGATAGTGGTACTGCCCAAATATTATAAGGAGATATTGCAAGCAGCACATGAAATTCCTATGGCAAGACCTGTAGGAATACAGAAAGCTCAAGCATTTTACCTGGCCAAGATTTCATAAGGACGTAGTGCAATTTTGTAAAACATGTCATACGTGTCAGGTAGTAGATAAATCTCAACATGTAATCAAACCAGCACCTTTAATACCCATACCAGTTTTTGAAGAACCAGTTGGGTATTAGTAGATTGTATAGGACCATTACCCAAAATGAAAGCAGGGCATCAGTATATCCTTACAATCATGGACATGACCACCCAATTTCCAGAAGCTATTCCTTTAAGGACAATTACAGCTAAGGTGGTAGTGGATAAATTAACTCAGTTTTTCACTCGTTATGGCCTAACAATTGAAATACAATCTAACCAAGATTCTAACTTCATGTCTAAAATTTTCCAGGACATAATCAGCAATTTGGGTATCAAACAACTAAAGTCTACTGCCTATCACCCTCACCCACAGGCAGCTTTACAGAGATACCATCAGACTCTCAAAAACATGATTAAGACTTATTGCCATGAATACCCAAAGGATTGGGACAAAGGATTAGATTTCTTACTATTTGCTACCAGAGATTCTCCAAGTGAATCTATTGGATTTAGTCTATTTGAATTGATCAATGGTCATGAAATAAGAGGTCCATTAAAAGTGATTAAGGAAAAGTTTCCAAAGAAGAAAGGCGAATCCTCCATGTTGGATTACATGTCCAAGTTTTGAGGCAGACTCACAGGAGCATGTAAAGTAGCTGAAGTACATAACTGTGTGGTTGATTTAGACGATGTCATAATATATAGTAACACATGGGAAGAACATGGAAAGCAATTAGAGGACCTATTTAAGCAATTGTAATTGGCTGGCTTAGTCATAAATCTGGCCAAAAGCAAATTTGCAAAAGCAAGGGTAACTTACCAGGTCACACTGTAAGACAAGGGCAAGTGATGCCAAGAACAGCAAAAGTGAACTCTCAAATAGAATTCTCCATTCCTAAAATTAAACGAGAAATCATGGAGGTTTTTGGGAATGTGTGGGTTTTATAGAAGTTTGTGCCTAACATCAGCACAATAGCTGTACCTCTCACCAATTTAAGAAAACAGGCAAAAGTGGTATGGTCAGCAGAACGCCAAGCAGCCTTTGAAAAGCTGTCGGCAATCTTAATAAATGAACCAGTATTGGCCGCGCCTGACTTTACCAAACCTTTTAAAATGGCAATTCATGCTAGTGACTTGGGGGTAGGCCCAGTCCTATTACAACTTGATAAATTAGGGATAGAGAAGCTGTTGGGGTACTTTTCCAAGAAACTATAAATAAAACAATATCAAAGGAAGTACTCTACAGTAGAAAAAGAAACTCTAGCATTGTTGTCTCTTCAACACTTTGAAGTTTATGTCCGACACGATAACAAAGAATTGCTAATCTCACTCACCATAATCCTCTAGCATTTGTTGAAAAGTTTAAAACTCGAAATGAGAGACTATTTAGATGGAGTCTATTGTTTGAACCATTTAGACTATTTAGATGGAGTCTATTGTTTGAACCATTTAATGTAAAGATTGTTCACATTACCAGTAGAGATAATGTGATCGCAGATGCATTGTCCCAGGTGTAAAACACTAAAATAAGTTAAAGGGATAAGAAATGTTGAAGATTGTATAAGATTGTATAAAGGGGAGGAAGGATGAATGGAAGTAAGTCTTGTGTTTTGTTGTTTCTGCCTGTTAAAGTTAATGGATAGAAAATCATCAGTTGAAGGTATGTAATTTCCTGATATCTGCTCAAGGCTGGCACCAGCAGTACACTATGAATGAATTTGCTATGTTATGCATTCTTTAATATATTTAAACAAAAACAGAAATTAATTCACAAAACACAAGCTTTTAATTCATGCAATTTCCATGCTTTTTTCTAAAAAATAAAATCATTAAGCCTAAAAAAGGTTTGTGAAAGGCTTTACAAACTGACTATACAAAATCAAAAACAAACTGATTGGTTGGTGAAAATCTATTCTCTATAAACAATATTTTCTTTAACCAACAAAAAACAAGCAGCTGTTATTCCCTCGTGTCTCACATGATAACAGCTGTTTGTCCTCGCACATTCAGCATTTTTTTTCCAAAGCATTCATAATAGAAAAGCAGAATTATCATACATTTACATAATTTATCACATAAGAATTCAATCTCCAGGTTCTTTTAAAATCTTTTAGAAAAAGCAAAGAAACCCTTAAGTCCTCAAGATGAATGATCAAACCCTTCTTTTAAATCCCTGTTGATACACTCATTGCATATGCTAAAAATGTACAGATTCTCTTGAAAGCTTTCTCTTAACCGTAAAGGGATAAATAATATCAAAGGCCAAGCTTTTAAAACAGGTACGCTGAAGCCTTTAAACATAAATATTAATGAAGCCATTATAAGCAAAAGGCAAAAGTGCCACAGAACAGATTTCTTTTTAAATTTATTTGTTCACAGGATGTAGGCTAGGCCAGCATTTATTACCCACTCCTAGTTGCCCTTGAGAAGGTGGTGGTGAGCTGCCTTCTTAAACCATTGCCGTCCATGTGGTGTAGGTACACCCACCGTGCTGTTAGGAAGAGAGTTCCAGGATTTTAATCCAGTGACAGTGAAGGAATGGCAATATAGTTCCAAGTCAGGATGGCGTATGATTTGGGAGGGGAACCTGCATATGGTGGTACTCTTATGTATCTGCTGCCCTTGTCCTTCTAAGTGGTAGAGGTCGAAGGTTTGGAAGCTGCTGTTGAAGGAACCTGTGTGATTGGTGCAGCGCATCTTGTAGATGGTACACACTGCTGTCACCGTGCATCATTGCATTGCATGATTAAGGTGATAGATGGGGTGCCAGTCAAGTAGGCTGCTTTGTTCTGGATGGTGCCAACCTGGAGTGTTGCTGGAGCTGCACTCATCCAGGCAAGTGGTGAGTATTCCATCACATTCCGGACCTGTGCCTTGTAGATGGACAGGCTTTGGGATAGTCAGGTGGTGAGTTACGCGCCTTGGGGTAGTCAGGTGGTGAGTTATGCACTGCAGCATTTCCAGTCTCTGCCCTGCTTTTGTAGCCACAGTATTTATATGGCTGGTCCAGTTCAGTTTTTGTCAATGGTAATCCCCAGGATGATGACAGAGGGAGATTCAGCAATGGTAATGCCATTGAATGTCAAGGGGAGATGGTTGGACGCTTCTTATTGGAGATGATCATTGCCTGGCACTTGTATGGCACAAACATTACTTGTCACTTATCAGCCCAAGCCTGAACATTGTACGGTCTTGCTGCATATGGACGTGGACTGCTTCAATATCTGAGTCGTGAATGATAAACATTGTGCAATCATCCGTGAGCATCTCCACTTCTGACCCTATGATAGAGGGAAGGTCATTGATGAAGCAGCTGAAGATGGTTAGACCTAGGACATTGCCCTGAGGAACTCCTGCAGCAACGTCCTGGGACTGAGATGATCGACTTTCAACAGCCACAACCATTTTCCTTTGTGCTAGATATGACTTGAACCAGCAGGGAGTTTTCCTCGATTCCCATTCATTCCAGTTTTGCTAGGGCTCCTTGATTCAAAGCTCAGTCAAATGCTGCCTTGATGTCATGCGCAGTCACTCATCTCCTTTGGAGTTCAGCTCTTATGTCCATGTTTGGATCAAGGCTGTAGTGAGGAGTGGAGCCGAGTGGCCCTGGCAGAACCCAAACTGAGCATCAGGGAGCAGGTTATTGCTGAATAAGTGCCACTTGAAAGCACTGTCGACAACACTTTCCATCACTTTGCTTATGATCGAGAGTACACTGATGGGGCAGTAATTGGCCGGGTTGGATTTGTCCTGCTTTTTGTCGGCAAGACATACCTGGGAAATTTTCCATATCGCTAGGTAGATGCCAGTGTTGTAGCTATTCAAGAAATTGCTCAGAATGTTGAAGTGCACCTTCCACTCCTCTTCTAGGGCTATCAAAGCTTAGGTTCCTCCTCCCGTGGAGTACTGTCAGATACCACAGAACCTGGCAGTACCAAGGGTCAGAATACCATGGAACCACCTCCCACCCCCACTTGTTGTTGCTAAATACTACCTCCTTACAACTGCTTGATGTCGATCATCTTTCTAAATATCATCGGCTTTAAAAAGCTAAGTTTAAAAATAAATACATCGGTAAAGAAATGCATACGAATCATCATGGCCACTGATTTGTGGTTTCCAGTGAAATGTCAAGGACACTCGCTAAAACATCTTAAGAGTGTCATTTAATAAAGGTGCAGTTTGACTTCTTCAGTCACCACAATGCAGTGATTCTGATAATACATTCCTCATTACAGAACACAAAATAAAACAGCATATTGTCCGACACACTGAGCACAGGTAATTGGAAAACTTATTTCTCTCAGTTGATCCTCAAAATATGAGCAAATTGCTCACTACCAACATTCTGCTGTGCTAAAAAACAAACCCCAAAGGGGAAAAACCCAAAGCAGCAGCAGCTATTCTAACAAACCTTAAAAAATACAATTTTCACATATTTAATCTTGTTATTTATTCAAGACAGCGAATGAAAAATGTTCCTCACCTGGCTATTACTACGTAGTCAATTCCAAGTCTGGTTGGAAGCAAACCTTTTGTCTTTGCCGAGTTACACTATGGAATGCTGCAGGTATGCCACTATATAGTACATTGTCAATGCCCCACCCTGTAACTTAAAGGCCAGTATGTAAGGCTGACTATGTTGAAGCCAACTCAGAGTATAAAGGCTGATAAAGCACATTGGTTTCAATTTGCAATTATGTGTCACTATATCAACAGCAAGTTTCCAGTGGCAACTATTTACTCAGAGGAATATCTACTATCAAAGCTTATGAAATAATTGCTAGAGTTACATACGTCACCGACATTAAGTAATAACCGTGGTATACAATTACTCTGTTGCACTAACATGCAGCAAAATTGTAAGTATAACAAGCAAATGGAACCTATTGAGCGGAATCTGGAAGATCGGAGCTACAGCCTTCCCATGTCAAAGCAGCGACTACGCTGCAAAAGTACTTTATTGGCCATGAAGTGCTTTGGGCCATCCTGAAATCTTGAAAGATGTTATACATCTTATTTTCAGTAATTACCACCTGATTAAAGCTGAACAAATATCAAATCTATGTAAAGTGGAACCCAGCATTGCTGGGTAGCAAAGTATAAAGCAATGTAGCATTACAAAAGCCCATCAGGTCTGAACAGGATGCAGATGATCTTTTTTGTTGATAGTTGCAAGTTACATTTATGCCAATTGGAAGACCTTTGCTTGATAACATGACTACTGCATGACCATTCGCACCTATATCTTCTCCTTCCATTATCAAGTCAATTCTGTGCATTTCAATTCATTCTTTCCAACCATGCCACTTTACTACAGCCAATCAAACCTGTCAATAACAATGTCTGCATGCATGACAGCTTTTGCATAATTAGAATTTTTGATTAAAATGCCTACTGCAGTGGGCTAAATTTAATGGCCACATCACTGGCCCCATCCACCAGATGAAAGTCAAGGGTAGCTTTGCCGCAACGATTTTCTGAAGCCCCAATTAGATTTGCATGTTAATCAGGCTGTTAACTGCCTGCCATCGGGGCTTCCTTGACTGTAAGGGTAGCGATACCACTTCCAAGAGCTGCCAGCCAATCAAAGGGTCTTTAGTCTCAACAGTGCCACCAAAAGCTGTGGCCACTGTTGGGACTGCAGTAGGCCTGGGAAGTAATTCTGGGACCTCTCCATGGTAAAGGTATGTGGCTTTGGAAACATGATGGGCCATTCAGGCAGGCCCTGGCAAGAGAAGGTTGGAGAGAGAGGGGTTATGGTGAGGGCAGAGGGTGTGGGGTTTTCAGTAGGGGCCACAGTTGCTCTGGATGGGGGGTGTCAGAAGGGTAGGAACCCTCCACTGCTCCATTGGCCACAGGGTGCCCAATCAGGAACTCACCTCCCCTGCATGCTGCAGGGAGGCCACCAGCTTCTACTGGGTGGGCTCCCCACATGGTGTACACGAGGTAGGCACTAAAGACATCAAGGAGTATGGAGAGAGAGCAGAAATATGGCACTGAGACAGGGGATCAGCCTTGATCATATTGAATGACCTACTCCTGCTTCTACTTTCTATGTTTCTACCCCGTCTCTGCTGGGCCACATAAGGGTTTCTTCTCCCCACCCACCCTCCCCACTGGTAAAATACCAGCTGCAGGGAGAAAAGGCCCTTATATAGTCCTTAATTGCCCAGTAGGGCTTGAACTGGCTCCAGGCAGGAAGGCTGTCCTTGACCTTCCCCACCCTGACTTCATTAGGAGGAAATCAAGAAGGTGACGAACACCACTTCTCTCTCAATTCTATGCCCCGTCACCTACCAGACCACATGCCAGGCGGGGGTGAAGGGTAGCAATTAAATTCCACCCACTGGTTCCACTTAGTGCAATGTGTGACATTTTACCTCTTAAATCTAATCTACTGTTTTTCCCAGGTTTACATGAGTGGCATGAGTGAGAAAGCTGGCTGGCTGCTGTATTATGAAAGAAGATTCTTGGAACTTAGATGGCCTTTGGTGGCAGTTATGTCACAAAATAAAAACAGAAAATGTTCAAAATATTTAGCAGGTCATGCAGCAACTGTGCTACATCCTGAGATGGATATGCTGCAGATTGCCCCTATTATGCTCCTACATAGGCAACAGCAACAGTCTGTCTACAAGTGTGTAGGCATCAGAGGTGGAAAATCATGCACTTGCATCAGATTGGCACATTTGTCATTCCAATAGTACTGGGCTTTGGCTTTGCACTACCACTGATTTGCAGAAGACCTAATGTTACACCAAAGAGATTCCCGAAAGACCTGACTGCACTCAGCCTCAATTGTCTGAATGCCTTCACCAATCTGGCACCTAATACTTCCAGGGCAGATTTCTCAACATCCATAGAACCACAGAAAAGTTACAGCACAGGAGGCCATTCAGCCCATCTTGTCCATGCCAACCCAAGGACACCCAGGTGCCCTTTCTAATCCCACCTTCCTGCACCCAGCCTAGCCCTGCAGCTTACAGCACTTAAGGTGCAGATCCAGGTACTTTTTAAAAGGAGTTTAGAGTTTCTGCCTCTACCACCAACTTGGGCAGCGAATTCCAGACACCCACTACCCTCTGTGTAAAAAAGCTCTTCCTCATTTCCCCCTACATCTTCTGCCACTTATCTTGAATCTATGTCCACTGGTTCTAGAATTCTCCAACAAGGGTAACAATTTTATCCTGTCCACTCTATATCTATTCCCCTCATAATTTTGTACACCTCAATCAGGTTATCTCTCAGTCTTCTTTGTTCTAAGAAAAATAACCCCAACCTATCCAATCTCTCCTCGTAGCTACACTTTTCTAACCCTGGCAACATTCTTGTAAACCTCCTCTGCACCCTCTCCAGAGCTATTACGTCCTTCATATAATGTGGTGACCAGAACTGCACACAATACTCCAGCTGTGGCCTCAATCAGTGTTTTATACAATTCCAACATTATATCCTTACTTTTATATTCTATACCTGCCAATGAAGGAGAGCATTCCATATGTCTTTACAACCTTGTCTACTTGAACTGCTGCCTTCGGGGACCCGTGTACTTGTATACCAAGATCTCTCACTTAATCTACCACTCTTAGTATATTCCCATTTATTGTGTAATCCCTGTAACTGTTTGACCTCCCTAAATGTATGACCTCACACTTCTCTATGTCAAAATCCATCTGCTGCTTTACCGACCACTCCAGCAACCCATCTATATCATTTTGGAGATTATGACTATCCTCTACACTATCCACTACTCGGACAATCTTTGTGTCATCTGCAAATTTCCCAATTGTGCCCCCCACGTTCACATCCAAATCGTTAATATATAACACACACAGCAAAGGTCCCAACACCGAGCCCTGTGGAACACCACTTGAGACAACTTTCCATATGCAAGGGCATCCATCGACCATCACTCCTCTTTCCTGTTACAAAGCCAACCTTTTATCCAGTTTGCCACATTACCCTGAATCCCATGGGCTTTTACTTTCCTGACCAATCTGCCATGTGGGACCTTGTCAAATCCCTTGCTAAAATCCATGTACACAACATCCACTGCACTACCCTCATCAACCCTTCTTGTCGCTTCCTCTAAGAATTCAATCAAATTTTTGAGGCAAGACCTTCCTTTAACAAATCCATGCTGACCATCCCTGGCTAGTCCATGCCTTTCCACATGACAGTTAATCCTATCTCTCAGGATTGATTCTACTAATTTGCTCACCACTGATGTAAGACTAACTGGCCTATGATTGTTTGGCATTTCCTTTGATCCCTTTTTAAACAATAGAGCTACGTTTGCATTTCTCCAGTCCTCCGGTACCTCCCCTGTATCTAGTGAAGATTGGAAAATCATCCTCAGAGCTTCTGCTATCTCCTCCCTGACTTCCTTCAGCAGCCTCGGAAACAATCCATCTGGTCCTGGTGACTAATCAACTTTCAAGGATTTCAATCCTTCAAGTACTTCTTCTCTCTTTATGACATTCCCGTCCAATATCTCGCAGTGTTCCCCCTGGACTACTATATCTACATCCTCCCTTTCCTTTGTAAGCATAGAGACAAAATATTCATTCAAAACCCTTCCCACAGCCTCTGCACCTACATACAAGTTTCCATCCTCATCTCTGATAGGTCCCACTTTTTCCTTAACTAATCTTTTAGCTTTAATGTATTGGTAAAACATCTTTGGGTTATCTTTAACTTTAGTTACTAATCTTTTTTCATGCTCTCTCTTTGATTTCCTTATTTCCTTTTTTACTTCATCCCTGCACTTCCTATATTTGTCTAGGCTATTTGCAGTGCTCAGTTCTTTGCGCCTATCGTACACTTTCTTTTTGTTTGATCTTCCCCTGTATTCCTCTAGACAGCCACGGAGGTCTAAATTTGGCAGTAACACTCTTATTTTTGTAGGGGACATGTCTACTTTGTACAATTAGGGTCTCACTTTTTAGTGCTTCCCACTGGTTTTCCACTGTTTTATCCTCCAGCAGTGCTGTCCAGTCCACCTCAGCCAAGTCCCTTCTCATTTTTGCAAAATTTGCCTTCCCCCAGTTCAAGACTTTTACTCCTGCCTTATCTCTGTCCTTTTCCACTGTAATGCTAAATCTAACTGACTTGTGATCACTGTCCTCGATATGGTCGCCAACTGTCACTTCACCCACTTGCCCTTCTTCGTTCCCCAAGATTAGGTCTAAAATTGCATCTCCTCTCTTGGGTTTGTCACTAATTGGTTGAAAAAATTTTCCTGGACACACTGCATGAATTTTTCTCCCTCAGTGCCCCTTATATTGTTTGAATCCCAGTTGATATTAGGATAGTTGAGGTCTCCTACTATTATTGACCTCTTGTTCTTACAAGCAGAAATTTGCCTACATATTTGTTCTTCTATCTCCCTTTCACTATTTGGGGGTCTGTAGTGTATTCCCACTAGTGTGACTGCCCGTTTTTTATTTCTGAGCTCAATCCATAAAGCCTCGTTTGTTGACCCATTTAGTATATCATCCCTTCTCACAACTGGAACTGATTCTTTAACCATTAGTGCTACCCCACCCCCCTCCTTTTTCAACTCCTACTCTATCGTGTCTGAAGACTCTATAACCAGGGATATTTAGCTGCCAGTTTTGTCCCTCCTTTAGCCAGGTCTCCGTTATAGCAATGACATCCTGCTGCCATGTGTCTACCTGTGCCCTTAACTCATCTACCTTATTTGTAATACTCCTTGCATTGAAGTATAAACAGTTTAACCCCGTCAATTTCCCTTGCTGGACACTTTGTAAACTTTGCTCTCCTGTAACTCCATGTCTATCACAACGTCCCTAGATAATGCTCTACCTCCATTTTTCTGATCTGAGTCTGACCTATCTGAACCTACTCCTGGGATCCCATCCCCCTGCCACACTAGTTTAAATACTCCCCAACAGAACTAGCAAAAGCCCCCGCAAGGACACTGGTCCCAGCTCTGCCTGGGTGCAGCCCATCCAGTTTGTACAGGTCCCACCTTCCCGAGAACCGGTCCCAGTGCCTCAAGAATCTGAATCCCTCCCGGCTACACCGTCTCTCCAGCCACGCATTCATTTGGTCTATCCTCTTATTTCTGCTCTCGCTAGCATGTGGAACTGGGAGTAATTCTGAGATTACTGCATTTGAGGTCCTGCATTTTAATTTATCTCCTAACTCCCTCTACTGAGTTTGCAGGTCCTCATCCCTTAGTTTACCTATGTTGTTGGTACCAATGTGTACCACGACCACTGGCTGCTTACCTTCCCCCCACAGAATGTCCTGCAGCCACTCCGTGACATCCCAGACCCTGGCACCAGGGAGGCAACATACCATCCTTGATTCATGTTTGCGGCCACAGAAACGTCTGTCTGTGCCCCTAACTATTGAATTCCCTATCACTATAGCCCTGCCACTTGTTTCCCTCCCACCCCTCTGAGCAGCAGAGCCATCCATGGTGCCGTGAACTTGGTTGTTGCTGCTTTCTCCTGAGAGGCTATCCCCCCCCGACAGTATCCAAAGCGGTATATCTGTTAGAGAGGGGGATGACCACAGGGGACTCCTGCACTACCTTCCTGAGTCTTTTACTGTTCCTGATGGTCACCCATTTCCTTTCTGCCTGTGTAATCTTTACCTGCAGTGTGACCACCTTGCTAAACGTGCTATCCACAATTTGCTCAGCATCGTGCATGCTCTGCAACGAGTCCACCCGCAGTTCCGGCTCCGAAATCTGGTTAGCTAGAAGCTGCATTTGGACACACCTTCCGCACACATGGTCAACAGGGACGCTGGAAGCCTCCGTCATTTCCCACATCCTGCAGGAGGAGCATATCACAGGTCTGAGTTCTCCTGCCATGACGTCCCTCTCGATTAAGCTAGTTACTCCCTTAAAAAATACGCTTGCTCAGGGCCTTATTTATGTTAGCTAGCAGCCTTGTTTCTTGACTAATTATACTTGCACAGTACTACTCTATACTTTTTTTAAGCTCCTACCTCAGTATTAAGCAATGAATAACTTTAATGGATTGAAAAAAAACTCACCAGGATTTACTCACCTATCAGCTGCTTTTTTACAAATCCACTTTAAGAGTGTCCCTCGCAGGTCTGGTGCACTCCTGAAGGTACTGCCTCTCCATCTGGTTCTTTTTGGTTTGAGGAGGGGGGAGGGATGGAAACAATACAGCAATGTAATGTTCGGGGCTATTCCATTCTTTGACAGTGGGTCCTTCTCGATCCCTTTCTGAGTCACGATGTCTGCGCTGACTTCTCCCAGGATGCTTCAGTTACTACTCACTACTGCCCTCTGTTGTATCCATGGCAGATGTTGTTGTGGGATTCACCACTAGACATTACCTAGACTTACACCACACTCTGGGATGGACTCTGGTGCTGTGAATGCATCCATCATGTTTCCATGGATGCAGGTACTGAACTCCTTCAATTTACATGCAATCTGCTACACATTCTTAGAGACCCAATGTTTGCACATATACTTGAGTTCTAAATTTTAAAAACAAGATTTTTGAGGTCTATGTTCAAAGGTATTTCAGCAGCGGGATACATGTCCTGACCCTTCATTTCACTATGTCTTACTCTTCATCTTCCCTGGTCCCTCCCCCCACAACCAGCTCCTCTTGTCCACTCATGCACTGTCATTATTCTACAAACGTACCTCTGGCTCACCATCTATTGCCCCTCAGGCAAATGGCTCGGCATACAATAAAGTGCTGGAAAGCTGGAAGCAGGGGGCCTGGTAGTTGTGGTTCTTCTTCTGCTTCCTCTTGATATGTCACATCTAGGAAAGGCAAATAAGGTTACAGTGGGTTGTTGAAGAATTCACATGTGTGCTCCATGATCTAGTACAAACGGTAATGCAGGGTGTAACTGGAGAAGAAAGGAAAACAAAACGTCAAGGCAAACCTGCAGCTGACACTCACTCTAACCCACATCAGTAGGGAGACCATAATAAGGGCAATGACTGGTGCATGAGCCAAGTAATACATACATAAGGGGATCAGTGGGTTGGCATGCATACAAGATTGCTAGTGAGGGAACACTTGCAGACAATGGCTAAGGGGTCTAAAAGACCCACAATACTCCCTAAGCACTAATGGTAAACTGTTGAAGCAGTTTCACTCTGTTCTCTCAGGACCAACCCTGACTTTGTCATCAAACCTGCTGACAAAGGTGGTGCTGTTGTTGCCTGGCGTAATGACCCCTACCTCACAGACCCTGAGTTCCAACTCGCAGACACTTCTTCCTACCTCCCCCGGGACCATGACCCCACCACCGAAAATCAAGCTATTGTTTTCAGGACTGTCACTGACCTTGCCGCCTCTGAAGATCTTCCCTCCACAGCTTCCAACCTCAGTCTCCCAACCTCGGACAGCCCGCTTCTACCTCCTTCCCAAAATCCACAAACAGGGCTGTCCCGGTAGACCGATTGTGTCAGCCTGTTCCTGCCCCACGGAACTCATTTCTTTCTATATTGACTCTTTTCTCTCTCTCCTTGTCCAGTCTCTTCCCACCTACATCCGCAATTCCTCTGATGTCCTACATCATATCAACAATTTCCAGTTCCCTGGATCTAACTGCATCCTCTTCACCATGGACGTCCAATCCATCTACACCTCCATCCCCCATCAGGATGACCTGAGGACTCTCCACTTCTTCCTTGAACAGAGGCCCAAACAATCCCCATGTACCCACCACTCTCCTCCATCTGGCTGAACCTGTGTTCTCACTGAACAAATTCTCCTTAAACTTGTCTCACTTCCTCCAAATAAAAGATGTGGCTATGGGTAGGCGCATAGGCCCCAGTTATGCCTGTGTCTTTAAGGAATATGTGGAACATTCCTCGTTCCAGTCCTACTTAGACCACCTCCCACAAGTCTTTTTTCAGTACATCGATGACTGTTTTGGTGCTGCTGCATTCTCTCATCTGGACCCGGAAAAATTTATCAATTTTGCTTCCAATTTCCACCCCTCCACCACTTTCACATGGTCCATTTCTGGCATTTCCCTTCCCTTCCTTGACCTCTCTGTCTGTTTCTGGTGATAGACTTTCCACCAATATTCATTACAAGCCCACTGACTCCCACAGCTACCTCGACTACAGATCCTCACACCCCGCTTCCTGTAAGGACTCCATCCCATTCTTAGTTCCTTCGCCTCCGTCGCATCTGTTCCAATGGTGCCACTTTCCAAAGCAGTGTTTCTGACATGTCTTCCTTGATCCTTAACTGGGATTTCCCACCCACGGTGGTTGACAGGGCCCTCAGCCATGTCTGACCCATCTCCCGCACCTCAGCTCTCACAGCTTCCTCTCCCTTCCAGAACCATGATCGGGTCACCCTTGTCCTCACTTTTCACCCCACCAGCCTCCGCATTTAAAAGATCATCCTCTGCCATTTCTGCCAACTCCAGCATGATGCCATTACCAAACATTTTCCCTTCACCCCGTCGGCATTCCACAGGGACTGCTCCCTCCAAGACATGCTGGTCCACTCCTCCATCACCCCCAACATCTCAACCCCTTCCCATGGCACCTACCCATGCAATCGCAGAAGGTGCAGCACCTGCCCCTTTACTTCCCCACCCACCCCCCACCACTCCCTCCATCCAAGGACCCAAACACTCCTTTCAAGTCACTTCCCTCAATTTGGTCTACTGCATTCGCTGCTCCCAATGCGGTTTCCTCTACATTGAAGAGACCAAACGCAAACTGGCTGACCGCTTTGCAGAACACCTTCAGTTTGTCCGCAAGCATGACCCAGACCACCCTGTCGCTTGCCATTTCAACACACCACCCTTCTCTCATGCCCACATGTCCGTCCTTGGCCCACTGCAGTGTCCCAGTGAGGCTCAACGCAAACTGGAGGAACAGCATCTCACCTTCCGACTAGGCACTTTACAGCCTTCCGGACTGAATGGTGAGTTCAACAATTTCAGATGATGAACTCTCTCCTCCATCCCCACCCCCTTTTTGACCCTTCCCCCTCTTCTCTATATTCATTTTTATTTTTTTTAACTCTTAACTTCATTTATTTATTTTTTCCCCACTTATTTTCATTATTTAAAAAATTTACTCCCATTTTTATTCATTGTTTTATCTCCAGCTTTTAGCCTTTTTGATCTTTTTCCCAACCACTGTCCCCTCCCCCCACCCCACCCCAACTAGGGCTGTCACTTTCCAGAATGCTTACCCTGGTCCGGCCAATATCACATTCTGCTTTCCACTCAATGTCACCATTAGCACCTCCTTTAGCCAGTACCACCACTATTATCAACCCTTTGACCTTTTATGTATGACATCTTTCACAATTTCTCCTTTGCCTCCTTTCCAGCTTCACCTGTTCCACCCTCCTTAAATAGTACATATTTCACCACATTTCTATTTCCCTTTAGCTCTGAAGAGTCATACGGACTCAAAACGTTAACTCGTCTTTCTCCCCATAGATGCTGTCAGACCTGCTGAGTTTTTCCAGCATTTTTTGTTTTTGTTTCAGATTTCCAGCATCCACAGTATTTTGTCTTTATCTTTGTCCTTGTCTTAGCTGTTTTTGGCTTGGTTGCCTTCTCTAAAAAATGTTGCATAAAATTGAAGAAATTCTCAGATATCAGTTTTGTTCAAAATGTTTTGACTAGCATCACTGATTTCTCCTCTAATTTCCTTTCAATTTTGGGGTATATTTCATTTAATCTAAGAACCCAGTAGAGATTTAATTATTTCTTAATACTTATGGTATGAAATTGTCAATGATCTCATTCTTGCTTGACAAAAGACCCAATACATTCAACAACACATGAAGCCTGGAAAAGTACCAACATCAGCTCACATCCTGCCTATCCTCCATCAACATTAAGCAAGCAGTGAAGATTATATACACACTCACAAAGCATGTTTGATTAGGGTTAATCAGTAAAGATCACTATATGCACTACAATTAAAATGCCTAAATCATAATTTAAAAGTGAAAATCTGTAGGAGGTAAACAAAGAGGAGATTTTGTCATTCTCTAGAATCTGAAATATATCTGCTATGCACTGTATGTCAGGGAAAGCTCAAGGTCAGTCACATGCTAATTGACATCAAGGTGAGATATGGGTGAGGTGAGAGTGACTGCCCTTGACATAAAGGCATCATTTGACCGAGTGTGTCATCAAGGAGCTCTAGCAAAACAGGAGTCAATGGGAAATCAGGGGGAAAACTCTGCAGTCAGACCTAGCACAAAGGAAGATGGCGGTGGTTGTTGGAGGTTAATCATCTCAGTTCCAGGATATCACTGCAGGAGTTCTCAGGGTAGAGTCCTAGGCCGAACTATGTTCAGCTGCTTCATCAATGACCTTCCCTCCATCGTAAGGTCAGAAGTGGGGATGTTCGCTGATAATTGCACAATGTTCAGCACCATTTGCAACTCCTCAAATACTGAAGCAGTCCATGTCTAAGTGCAGTTAGACCCAGATAATATCCAGGCTTGGGTTGATAAGTGGCAAATAACATTTGCGCCACACAAATGCCTGGCAATGACCATATCCAACAAGAGAATCTAACCATCTCCCCATCAGATTTAATGGCAATAACATCACTGAACCCACCCCACTATCAACATCCTTAGGGGCTTACCATTGACCAGAAACTGAAGTAGTCCAGCCATATAAATACTGTGGTCACATGAGTAATTCAGAGGCTGGGAATTCTGTTGTGAGTAACTCACATCCTGACTCCCACAGCCTACCTGTCATCTATAACACACAAATCAGGAGTGTGATGGAATATTCTCCACTTGCATGGATGAGTGCAGGTCCAACAACACCTAAGAAGCTCGACACTATCCAGGACAAGGCAGCCCGCTTGATTGGCACCCCATCCATCACCGACACACAGTGGCAGCAATATGTACTGTCTACAAAATGCATTGCAGGAACTCACCAAGGCTTCTCCAACAGTACTTTCCAAGTCCACGACCTCCACCACATCGGCATGACAAGGTCAGCAGAAGCATGGGAACACCACCGCCTGCAACTTCCCCTCCAATACATACACCACCTGATTTTGAACCATATCGCCGTTCCTTCACTGTCACTGGTTCAAAATCCTGGAACACTCTCACTAACAGCACTGTGGGTGTATCTACACCACATGGACTGCAACTGTTTAAGTAGGCAGCTCACCACCACGTTCTCAAGGACAATTGGGGATGGGCAATAAATTCTGTCTTAGGTAGCAACACCCACATCCTGTGAATTAATAAAGTTGTGATGGGGGCAAATAAGTAGAGTTTTCTTTATTATGGTTGTGGAGAGATAATCAACAGCTTGTTAAACTTCTTCCAACCGACAATTAAAGTATCATTGTCGATCTGCTTCCTCGACCAGTTGTAATGAAAATCTAAACAGCCCTCTATCCTATCTAGGAGGCTTGATTTAGTTCAGAATGGGATCAAGGGAAATAACCTTAAAGGCATAGCCTGAAGCTCAAAGTGTTAGACAGAATGGTGCCTAGGCCTGAGCATACTCCCAAGCGAGCATAAATGCTATTTGCAGCAGCTTTAATTGTCTGATAGGAGACTGAGAAAAACAAACAAAACAGACAGGTGTTAACATGATTAAAAACAAGGAAATAACAACCATCTTACAACAGCAAAAACCCTACCATCCAATCAAATATAGGTACATAATAGATTCACTGCAGCTACATTCTTGGTCATCTTGACGATATACTGTAATGTATCTTTTTAAATGTCTGGTACACAAAAGTAGGAGAATGAGATCTAATCTAGGGGGAAAATGTGATTATATCCTAAGCCAACAAGTGTCTAGGCAGCTGCCAAATCAAATCAGAAGCTCAATTAATTAGCAAGAGTAGATTGGACATCAAACTTTTTCCACTAAGTAAAAGCAGCTCAATCGTGTTGTACTTCTGACTAGCAGTTGGTGAAGGAAGAAACTAGAGCAGTCTTTAGTTAAAATAGATTTATTTGGAAATTCTCAGCAGTTCATTGTTTTTCAGTTGACCGCAATCTGAGGAGACTTCAACTTCTGGGGAAGCGTAGAATCACTGACAGCAACTTCTGATTTCTGTGTTTAACTGCACGTCAGAATCTGCTCTCAGTTTGAGAGGTGTAACAACTATGAACATGCACAATTTGCCATCATTACTACTGCAACTTCTGGGCCGGTATATCAGCACAATGCATTTTAGGACTAGTCTGCTGTACCATTGATTGAGTTGATGCTCCCACATACTGTTCCCACTCGTGGAAGCATCCAGAAGGAGGGGCACAGATTTAAAGCGATGAACACAAGCGACACGAGGAAAAGATTTTACACACAAAGTGGCTGGGATCTGGAATGCACTACCTGAGAGTGTGGTGGAGGTAGATTCAATCACGGCATTCAAAAGAGAATTAGACTGTTATCTGTGAAGGAAGAATGCCTTCTGACTTCGCTACAACACTAGCATCTATTCAGCAATGTGGAAAATTGCCTAGGTATGTCATGTACACAAAAAGCAATCTGGCCAATTACCGCCCCAAGTTTGGGGGGGCGGTGGGGGGAGGAAGTGGGAGCGTAGTGGTGGTCAGGGGCAGTATAATTAGGGGGATAGATATGGTCATGGCTGCAGAGAACCCTGAGTCCCGAAGACTGCCTTGCCTGCCAGGTGCCAGGGTTAAGGACATCTCCTCATGGCTGAAGAGGAACTTGGAGTGGGAGGGCAAGGATCCAGTTGTCGTCGTCCACATTGATACCAACGACATTGATAGGACTGGAAAGGAGGTTCTGCTGAAAGAATTTGAAAAGTTAGGAGCTAAATTAAAAAGCTGAACCTCCAAGGTAATAATCTCAGGGTTACTACCTGAGCCACGGGCACACTGGCATAGGGTAAATAAAGTCAAGGAGTTCAATATTTGGCTCAGAGATTGGTGTGGGAGGAATGGATTTCAGTTCATGGAGCACTGGCACCAGTGCTGGGGTAGAAGGGAGCTGTTCCAATGGAATAGGCTTCACTTGAACCATGAGATAAAAACAAAAAACTGCAGATGCTGGAAATCCAAAACGAAAACAGAAATACCTGGAAAAACTCAGCAGGTCTGGCAGCATCGGCGGAGAAGAATAAAGTTGACGTTTCGAGTCCTCATGACCCTTCAACAGAACTGAGTAAAATTAGGAGAGGGATGAAATATAAACTGGTTTAAGGTGGGGGGGGGGTTGTTTGTCTTTTCTCTCCCCCCAACCCCACCCCCCCACCTTAAAGCAGCTTATATTTCACCCCTCTCCTAATTTTACTCAGTTCTGTTGAAGGGTCATGAGGACTCGAAACGTCAACTTTATTCTTCTCCACCGATGCTGCCAGACCTGCTGAGTTTTTCCAGGTAATTCTGTTTTTGTTCACTTGAACCATGCTGGGATCAGTGTCCTGGCAAACTGAATAATTGGGGCAATAGAAAGTGCTTTAAACTAAATGGGGGTGGGGGGATACGTAGGCTTACAAAGCAAAACAGCATGGCAGCCTTGCAGGGCCGCTAATTAGGTAATGATACCTAGAGTGTGACAAGAAGGGTTAGAGTGTATAAACATGAAAAAACAGCTGCAAATAGGGTCAAAGGGGGAAAATATGGTAAAAAGGCAGAATAATGGCCCTTTACTTAAATGCACGTAGTACTTGGAACAAAATTAATTAATTAACGGCACAAATAGAGATTAACAGGTATGATCTTATAGCCATTACAGAGACCTGGTTATAAGGCAATCAAAGCTGGGAACTAAATATTCAGGGGCATGTGACTTTTCGAAAGGACAGACAGGAAGGAAAGGGTGGCAGGGTAGCTTTGTTAGTATGAGATGGAATATGTTAGATAACAAGAAAGGATCTTGGATCGAAAGATGTAGAATCCATATGGGTGGAGCTAAGAAATACCAGAGGGAAGACAACCCTGGTGGGAGTAGTCGATAGGCATCCCTGACAGTAGCTATACTGTATGACAGAATAAATCAGAAGATAATGAGGGCATGTAAAAAAGGCAGTGCATTAATCATGGGTGACTTTAATCTTCATGTAGATTGGGAAAATCAAATTGACAGAGGTAGACACAAGCAAGAATTCATAGAGCGTATTCGGAACAGTTTCCTAGAACAATATGTTGTGAATCCAACCAGGGATCAGGCTACTTTGGATCTGGTAATGTTTAATGAGGCAGGCTTAATAAATGACCTCAGAGTAAAGGGCCCCCTAAGAATCAGTGACCATAATATGGTAGAATTTAGCATTCAGTCCAAGAGTGAGAAACCTGGGTCGGAAATAACTGCTAAACTTAAATAAGGGTACTTACAAAGGAATGACGGCAGAGTTGGCTGGAATTTTCTGGGAAAGGAGTTTAGCAGAAAAGACGGCTGATGAACAATGGCAGACGTTTAAGAAAATAGTTCATGGCTCTCAACAAAGATATACCCCAGCAAGGAAGGAGGATTTGAGGAAGGGGATAAACCAACCATGGTGAACCAAGGAAGTTAAGGACAGTATCAAACAAAGAAAAAAGATTCAATGTGGCAAAGATTAGTAGTAAGCCAAAGGATTGGGAAAGTTTTAAAAACCAACATAATAATAAGAGGGAGAAAATAAACTTTGAAGGTAAACTAGCAAGTAATATAAAAACAGACAGTAAGAGCTTCTTTAAATATATAAAAGAGAGGCTAAAGTGAACATAGGCCCCTTAGAGAATGAGGCTGGGGAAATAATAATGGGGAACCACGAAATGGCAGAGGAGTTGAATAAATACTTTGCTTAGTCTTCACAGTAGAAGACACTAATAGCGTTCCAAAAATACTAAATAATCAAGGGGCAAAAGTGGGGGAGGAAATAAATACAATAATTATCACTAGAGAAAAAGTACTAGGGAAAATAATGGGTCTAAAGGCCAACAAGTTCCCTGGACCTGATGGGTTGCATCCTAGGATATTAAAGGAAGTAACTACAGAGATGGTGGATGCACTAGTAGTAATCTTTCTAAGAATCTTAAATTCTGGAAAGTCCCAGAGAATTGGAGAACAGCCAACGTAACACCCTCATTCAAAAACAGAGGGAGATAAAAAACAAACCAGTTAGCTTAACATTTGTCATTGGGAAAATGTTGGAGTCTATTATAAAAGGATGTAATAGCAGAACATTTATAAATACAAAGCTAATCAAGCAGAGCCAATATGGCTTCATGAAGGGGAAATCACATCTAACAAATTTATTAGAATTCTTTGAGGAGATAACAAGCAGGACAGATAAAGGATTTCCAAAAGGCTTTCGATAAAGATATCACACATAAGGCTACTTAATAAGATAAGAACCCATGGTGTTGGGGGTAGTATATTAACACGGATAGATGATTGGCTAACTAATAGAAATCAGAGAGTTGGGATAAGGGGGGCATTTTCAGGATGTCAACCTTTAACTAGTGGAATGCCACAGGGATCATTGCTGGGGCCTCAATTATTTACAATATATATTAGTGACTTAGATGAGGGAAGTGAATGTACTATCGCCAAGTTTGCAGTTGACAAAAATAAGAGGGAAGGCAAGTGGTGAGGATGACACAGAGTCTACAGAGGGACACAGACAGGTCAAGTGAATGGGCAAACACTTGGCAGATGGAATATAATGTGGTAAAATATGAGGTTATGCACTTTGGCAGGAAGAAGAGGAGCTAAATATTATTTAAATGTGGAAAGACTGCAGAAGGCTGAAGCACGGAGGGATTTGGGAGTCCTTGTGCATGATTCCCAAAAAGCTAACGTACAAGTTCAACTGGTAATAGGGAAGGCAAATGGAATGTTGGCCTTTATTTCAAAGAGAATGGAGTATAAAAAGAGAAGTCTTGCTAAAACTATACAAGGCACTAGTTAGACCACACCTAGAATGTGTGAACAGTTTTGGTCCCCTATCGAAGGAAAGATATACTGGCATTGGAGGCAGTCCAGAGAAGGTTCACTAGGTTGATCCCAGGTATGAAGGGATTTTATGAGGAAAGGTCCATTAGGTTGGGCCTGTACTCATTGGAGTTTAGACGAATGAGAGGCGACCTTATTGAAACATACAAGATTCTTAGGGGGCTCAACAGGGTGGATACTGAGATGTTGTTTCCCCTTGTGGGAGAGTCTAGGGCCAGAGGGCATAATCTCAGAGTAAGGGGCTGCCCATTTTAAACAGAGATGAGGAAGAATTTCTTCTCTCAGCGGGTAGTCAATCTGTGGAATTCTTTACCGCAGAGGGCTGTAGAGGCTGGGTCATTAAGTACATTCAAGGCTGAGATAAACAGATTTTTAATCAGTAAGGGAATCAAGGGTTATGGGGGGAAAGGCAGGAAAGTGAAGTTGAGGGTTACCAGATCAGTCATGATCTCATTGAATGGCAGAGCAAACTGGATGGGCCAAATGGCCTACTTCTGCTCCTATGTCTTATGGTCTTATACCATTGACCAGGAACTGAACTGGACTAGCCATATAAATACCGTGGCGACAAGAGCAGGTCAGAGGCTGGGAATCCTGCAGCAAGTAACTCACCTTCTGTCTCCCCAAAGCCTGTCCACCATTTACTAGGCACAAGTCAGAAGTATGATGGAACATTCGCCACTTGCCTGGATGAATACAGCTCCAACAACACTGAAGAAGCTTGACACCATCCACAACAGAGCAGTCCACTTGACTGGCACCGCATCCACAAACATTCACTCCCTCCACCACCGAACAGTGGCAGCAGTGTGTACCATCTACAAGATGCATTGCAGAAACTCACCAAGCCTTAGACAGCACCTTCCAAACCCATGACCACTACCATCTAGAAGGACAAGGGCAGCAGACACATGGTGTTGGATCCTGGTCCTTAGTTTAGTTGAACTAATGGATCCGGGTTGCACACTTGTTTTGGGATGACCAAGGTCATGACCATAGACAGAGGAAATCAGCAGACAGTCCTTATGTAGAACACATTCTGTTTATCTACATAGGGACTCAGCAGTCACACTTGTGTGCTTACAACTCAAACGCTGTCTCTACGTTACAGACTATTTCTAGACTTCTACTGACTACGGAGGTAACCCGTGCTACTCTGCTGTTGGATAATAAGATCATATGATCTTCCATTATACATTCTTCTTAAAGGTATATTAAACATCAGATTATTACATCCTTCCCCCTTTATTCAAATACTTTCTGCAGTTGCAGTTTTCTCAAAATAACAAATTATTTGCACAGATAGGTAATTTACAAATTCAGTCTTTCTGGGGGTTTCATTATGCGTGTAGAATGTCTCAGCTCTACAGCTTCATGTTCTTTGTTAGGAACCTCCTTTTTAGGTGCTGTCCGAACATCAGGTTCTTCGGTGAACAATTGCAAATCTATTTCCTCAATTCTTGCAGGTACAGCTGGTCCTTCAGGCACATTTGTACTCAGTGGAATTCTTTCAACAGGAGATGTTGACGCAGTCATGAAAACTGAGGAATAATTTCCTGATAATTTGTTTCTCTCCTCCTTATATAATCTATATGTCCCGTATGACTCGGTCTTCCATTTTCACGTGGTAAGAAATTGGCCCAGTCACTGCACTTAATTTACCCAATAACCATTTGGGTCCTTCTCCAAAATTTTTGACATATATCACCTCACCTATGGTGAAATTTCTGCCATGACTCTGCTAGTCATGTCCAATTTTCTGACTTCCCTAACTTCTTTCCACCTTCCCCCCTAAATTTGGCATTAAGCTCAATCTCCTTCCAAGATGGCATTTCATCAATAATTCCATCGTATGAGAGGTAGTCCTATAATGGAAAAGAAAACGTGCTAGCTTGGTCACTATGGAGTGTCCTGTTAATTTCTTCATGCCAATTTAGAATGTTTGAACCACTCGCTCGGTTAGTCCATTTGAAGAAGGGTGGTACAGTGACTTTTTTTTTTACAGGAGTGATACTGTTGAGGCTGATAAACCGTTGAAACTCAGCAATCGTAAGTGCTGTGCTGTTATCTGATATGACCACTTCTGGTAGTCCGTTGATAGCGAAACCTTGACATAGCTTGTCGATTGTCGTAGAAGATGGTGACTTCACCTCATATGTCCATCCATTTTGAGTGAGTGCCAACAATCAGGAAAAACATTGTTCCCATAAAAGGTTCCACATAGTCAATGTGTAATCACACCCACGGCCTTCCTGGCCACTCCCAAGAGTGTAACGGGCTGTAGGAGGTAACTTTTGCACTTGCTGACACTGCATACTTTCTCACTAAGCTCTCTACATCTCCATCCACTCCAGGCCGCCATGAGTATCTGCGTACGATGGCCTTCATTCAAGAAACACCTGGATGTGCACTTGTAGTTCAGTTAACAATGGGTCCTTTTGCAGGAACAATCACTCGATCTCCCCACAAAAAGATACCATCCTAGCTAGTTATCTCATATCTTCTGTGAAAATATGGTTTCATTTTGTTAGATTCCTGTTCTTGTGACAAACCGTGAAGAACTTATTCTTGTACTTTGGATACGACTGGTTCTCAACTTGTCCGATTTCTAATCTGTCTAGCACATACCGGTGATGAAACTAAGAAGTTCAACAATAAAGAGTTTGATGAACTGGAACATCCTCATCATTTTCTTTCAAAGGCAAACAATGAAGTGCATCAGCATTTGCAATCTAATTTCCAGGCCAATCCAATTCAATTTCTTTCAATCAGTTTTGTCCAAGGAGGCTTGGCCCCTCATCTTCTACCACCATCTTTACCAATTGACTTCCGGACTGTACAGTAACCCGGCTTATGCCTTTGATTTTGATGTTTTCTCCAGTGTAATTTTTTAATTTGGCATCGGTTTCTTCCAAATTCAATTTATACGCTCCATAATTCAGGTATTTGAAGGTATGCTCACCTATTACCATAGTGGATGCACCTGTGTCCACCTCCATTCTGATAAGCCTATCAACTTTACTGTTACATAGATAAGTTCTGTTCTTCCTACCTTTAAATTATACGACAAATAAATATCAGAAGTTTTTACTTAAGGCTCTTCTACTTTATAGATCTCACGGGGTCTTTTCTTTTGATTGAAACTGCCCGATTCTATCCTTGCAATGTCACATGAGGTGTCCGTTTTGATGACAGTAAAAACATTTGATTTTTTAAAATTTCCATTCATTACAAGGTTGTCTGCTTCCATCTCTGTTACCATTATTCCATGTTTTCGCTAAGTCATTTATTTTTATTTGTCTGCAAGTGGTGGCTACTTCCCACTTCTCAGAGCTGTGCATTTTCGCACCCTTTTTGGCTGGGGCTCCCCGCCTAACATGGAGGATGGCACCATTTTGCACTCTCTGTATGGCTTTCAAGTCTCTCACTGCATCTTCCATGGCCAGTGCTATTTCTAGCGTCTTCTAAAAATCCAAATTTGTTTCAGCCAGTAATCTCTTTTGAATCACATCTTCATTTATACCGCACACCAAACGATCTCTAAGCATATCATTTATAGATGTACCAAACTCACAATATTTTATTAACTGTTTCAGGCTTGCCACATAACAAGCAACCATCTCCCCTGGGGCTCTATTTCTTGATTAAATTAAATTTGAACCGTTGTATAGTTACCGAGAGCTTGGGCTGGTAATGACTGTTCATAAGGTTCACCAAGTCATCAAAAATTTTCAATCCGGGGCACTGGATGCTGTCAAACTTCAAATCAATCCATAGGTTTTAATCCCACACTTGGATAAGAGGATCACTCGCCTCTTCTCCTCTCCCGCAACATCATTAGCTTGGAAAAAGAATGCAAGATGCTCAACATAATGAGACCAATCGTCCATAGGTGGGTCGAAAGAATCAACTCTTCCAAACCGCAGCATGCTTTGACGATTAGGACAGAAATTCAACTTACAATTATGGTGCAAGATATGGCCTGATTTCGGTTCACTTGATTTCCTTCCTTGCTTTTTCTCCTCATCCTTCCTTGCTTTTTCTCTAGTCGCCACTTTGTTGGATTTTTTTTTTTTAAATGTCATGCATGAAGGACATGTAACTCTTTCGAGTACAAACCCGTTTCCATCTGTTTCAGATGAAGTTACATAGTTTGCCATTGTGAGATTTGAACTCTTGACCTTGGGGTTATAAACCCAGTACCATAACCACTTGGCTATTTAGGCCAAGCAAAGCCTACTGCACCTGGTATTCCCAGGCAGTCTCCCATCCAAGTACTAACCAGGCCTGAGTCTGCTCAGCTTCCGAGATCAGACGAGATCAGGCGTTTTCAGACTAGTATGGCCATAGGCGCCACTTTGTTGGATCCTGGTCCTTAGTTTAGTTGGGACTAATGGATCCGGGTTGTACCCTTGTTTCGGGCTGACTGAGTTGGTACCACAGACAGAGTAAGTCAGCAGGCAGTTCTTATGTAGAACACATTCTACTTATTTACATAGGGACTCAGCAGTTACACTTGTGCGTTTACAACTCAAACCCTGTCTCCATATTACAGATTGTATCGCTAGACTTCTCCTATTGACTACTGAGGTAGCCCACGCTACTCTGCTATTGGATAAGATCATGTGATCTTCCATTGTACGTTCTTCTTAAAAGTTATATTACACATCAGATTACTACACATGGGAACACAGCCAGCTGCAAGTTGCCCTCCAAAGCCTCTCACTATCCTGACTTGGAACCATATCGCTGTTCCTTCCTCTCACTGGGTCAAAATCCTAGAATTCCCTCCCTAACAGCACTGTGGGTGTACCTACAACACATGGACTGCAGTGGTTCAAGGCGGCAGCTCACCACCACTTTCAAGGGCAATTAGGGATGGGCAATAAATATTGGCCTAGCCAGCGATGCCCACATCCCATCAATGAGTTAAAAAAACATCCATCCAATAAATGCCCTCCATCTCTATGTGCTCAACCTCAATTGATACAATTAACAATGTAGGCCTGGATTTTCATCTCGACATGGATAGGAGTTGGGAAAATTCACGGCTTAACCTGCTTTGGGAGAAAGAATCCGCAACAGTATTTTTTATCGGTGGGATGTGGGCTAGAGTCACACCAGCCGACCAGAGATAAAAGTCAGAGGCAGCCTCAGGGACTGCTGGGTGCTGAGGCAGGCTGTTTAAAAGGCACACCTTGGTGCTGTGGGGCTTTGTTCCAATTAAAATAAAAACAGGTGGTCCTCCAACCCTCACCCTCCATATCCCTCACTGCCTTTATCCCAATTTGGTGAAAATCCAGGCCGTGTCAGAACTAGCAGCGCATTGAAAGTTTGTGAATACAGTACTGAGCTCTTCATGCCCTGCTCACTGTAGCTCCTCAGCTTTTTCTAGTTCCTTTCTCTCTCTACTTTAGCATTTCAGGGAAAATCAGTCAGTAATTAACGGGATCTAATGCAACATGTACTTATCCTCCTGCACATCGCTTTCCTCCAACTATAAAAGTGGGGTAGGGAGAAAGTAGGAAGCAGCTCACAAAGCTGCTGGGTGACTATCTTGCTGTGGACTAATGTTTCCAGAACTTATTCCAAAAATTCAATAGTCGAGATTTTGGTCTAAAATAATTGTTAATTAACTGTACAGCCTCCTTAAAACGACATTTTTGGTTTTAAAAGGAGTTTTACCATTTATACATCTGATGACAATATTAAGATTTCTCAAAGTCCAAAAATTTGAGCATGCCCAAAAATGAGTGCACAATGAGTGCGGGAATCTAACTCATAAATGTTGTTGGATCTCACTATCGAGCCAGAAAGGTATGGACACCGAGTGAGTGTCCCCTGGAAACTCACTAGAGAAGCAGACTTGAACAATTGGCCCCTGCAATGCCAGAAGTGTCCCTCAAGGAAGTTTTAAAAAGGAATCAGGAAGATGGGGTGCTGGGGGAGAGGAGTATGCTGGTGACTGGTTTAGGAGTGCAGTATTTAGGGTTGCTAGCAAACAGGATGAGCATTTTCTCTCACCTGCTATCAAATCTACTTTCCCTGTAACTTTTGATGTTCCTTTTTTTCAAACAACTATTCAAATTGTTTTTAAAAGGATTTATGAACTTCCTTCAACAAAGTCTGTGAAGATAACTCCATATTCTAAGTCAGCCTTAGTGTGCATTAAGGCAGTTAAGATTTTTAATTCTTTGTGGTTATTTAAATCTGTATTCTCATGACAATCTCATTGAGCAATGGAAACAATGCTTCTGCTTATCTGTTATAGCCTTTCATAATCCTGAAAACCTCAAAGAAGTCATCCGTGACCTTTTCAGCTCCAGTGGAAAAAAGTTCCAAAACCTCAAGTCTCTCCTCATGACTGTAAATCCTCATCCTTGACAACAGTCTATTTAATCTACATTGCATCTTCTATTCACTTTTAAATCTTTTTTAAAAATTATATTCATTTCTATTCTTCTGACAGTTGCCTGTCCAGAACTATACACAATATTCTAACTGCAGCCTTAAGTCTTCCACAGTTTTCTCCCTGCCCCTTACCTGCCAGTTCTCCTGCCTCCTTCTTGGCTGGTGGTATCTAGCTTTGGTCCTTTGACAAAGTGCTGTTCACAAAGTGCTTTTTCTTTCTTGCATATGCCGATTTCTCACTCTTCATTCCCTCCTTTCAATTCAAATTTTTGCCACTGAAAACCCATGTGTCCTGATTGATTAAGAAAGAGAAAAATTCAAGTGAGAGACACATCTGAAGAAATTTCACTGAACCATGAATGCATTTCATGGAGGGATGCTGAAATAAAGGCCACAAGCTTAGCCAATCATAAAATCAAATCTTAATGGCCATGGACATTGATGATTTCTAGAAAACACAACTTGTCATAGGCTACATCAGGAAAATGCTGGTATTGGCTGAGGAACAAAGAAAAGCTAAGCAAAATTATTCCATTTAATACTTCAAAAAAATGTATTTATGCTCCTGGAGCCGACTACCCAAACTTGGGACACATCTGTAAACTGATGTAATCCAACTGATTGCGCTTCATAAGAGAGCCTGAACAGTAAATACAACAGGCAACTCAATCATTATAGCCATCATAGCTATCATGGTATTTAACTACCCATATCAACATTTACTGGAAAAATGACTAGATTGCAGAAACCCTGGCTATGTTTCGACCAGGGCGGTAGCCATGGATGCCGCTTGTAGCCACACCTACCCAATATGCACCTAGTTCCAAATCTCCTGTGACTGCCATTCAAGTGAAATGCAAAAGCAACAGAGGAGTTTAGCGTGGTATAGATTTTTCAAGTTAGCAGTCAGCCATAAGGGCAGTCAACTCCAGCCTTAAAACACACGCGATAAAGAAGGGTGGCTATCAGAAAAGACAATCAGTGTAACAGGAATCAAATAACATAAGAGTTTGTGCAGTGAACCTCAGAGTATACCATCCTATGCACAAGTCTTCAAAATAATTCAACACTGCACCCATTGGTAAGATTGGGAGGGAAAACATTTAAAATAAAGCAGTGACTTGAAATACACAAGAAATAATTTGCTGTGACATTAAACCTTTGATCATTGCATCCACCATAAATTGGGACCCATTCAAATTTCCATTCCAAATGGCTCCACTGATGCTGCCTTCCCCTAGCTCTAAGCAATGGATAAACTGCAGCAATCTCACCACTTTCCCCTCGTTGACTAGCTTTCTCAGCACAAGCTAGTCAGTCAACAAAACTAGAACCCCATGTACATCTCAACACACAAGATGCGGTCACCAATTCATCAGGCACATGGAAAACATTTCAGAGCATTGAAAAAAAAGTAATTTTTCAATGAAAAAGTAACGTTTAAATAAACTTAAATAGATACTAAAATCTAAAGTAAATGCAATAAGTTTGGATCTTCATTTTGGAAAGTAGCACAAAATGGGTACGTTAAAATTAGATTGGCCACCTATGACTTGCCAGCTACTCAATTCCATTGATTGCAACAGAGCTGAATACTGGGGGGGGGGGAAATACGAGAAACAAATATATAATGGATGGCTGATACAATACCAACCCTTTACTTCTGCCACCCAACACCAATTTCTACCCCACAGAAATTTTATGAACAGGACATACAGGCCAAATAGCAGCAATCCTCTTTCCCAAACTAATACAAAATACCTGCCTCTCTCCTCACTATATCCCTCAATCCATTCGCTCTCCAGAAACACTTCCAATTGTCTCTTGTACCCATCTGTGCTGTCTGCTTTAATGAACTTGATTGGTAAGTTGTTTCATAACTTTATTGCTTTATAGGTGAAAAAGTTCTGCCTTAATCCTAATCTTTAACCTCTGTACCCTGGAATTTGAATCCTTCACCGTAACAATGTTGTCAACCTTAAATAACTTTCCAAAGAAAACAAGTCCAATCTCCTAATTTAAAATTCCTGCTTCCCTTTTCCACTGCTGCTGCTCCTGTGATCTCCCAAGGGTAATAAAGGTATGATTTCTAGATTCTTTAAATTTAATTTATTAAATCAGGTTCATTTACTAAAGAGCATTGAAAAATGTAATCTGCTTTTAGTTTTCAAAACCAAAACTTGCATTTTTACATTTTGTTTTTCTTGATCTGTCTGCAGCCTTTGACACGTTTGATCACATCCTCCTCCTCTGCTTAATTTCCATTGTCTAGCTGAGTGAGACTGTCCTCACCTGGTTCCATTCTTATCTATCCAAGTGTATGCAGAGAACCATCCACAATTGCTGTGTTTCCTACCCTCATACCACTAACTCTGGGCATCTGCAAGGATCTATCCTTGGCCCCCTCTTATTTCTCATCTACATGTTGTCCCTTAGAAACAGCATCCAAAAACATGTCAGGTTTCACATGTATTCTGAACAACACAGCTTTATCTCATCACCACTTCTTCCAATCCCTCCGCTCTAATTTATCACACTGGTTGACATTCAAAACTGGATGGAGTGAAAGTTTCCTCCAACTAAACAGCAAACGGCATGCAGCTGACTAACTGAGTGAGGACTTGGAGTTTGGTGAGAGGGGCGTTTTAAGTGTTAATCTTGTTCTTAAATTTTGCTTTTAAAATCTGATCTAATCTGTAATTAGCAGTAACTGGAAAGTACTGTGTAAGCAGTCTCAGTTCTTTCTTGCAGTTTTGACAAGGTAAACTCACTCTCAGCTGTAGGAGCTGAGCAGCTAATTAGCTAACTGGTTGAATCTGGTTACTGTGGCCCCAGTTCAGTTTACTATAAATTCATGGCTCTTTAGTGCAGCCAACTAACTGAGTGAAGGCTAGGAGTTTGGTAAGAGGGGAGTTGTTAGTTTCCTCTTTCTCAGCCCATGGAAATTGGTTCTCGCTCTACTACAGGGAAGGAAGCTAGCTGTTTAGTGAGTATCTGGTAAATGGGTAAATTCTATTCTATCCCTAAGGTTTAAAATAGTATGCAATTTGGTGGTAAAATATATAAGAAAGCAACATTAAATAAATGATTAATACAATTAAGTAATTATTTAAAACACATTAAGGATGGCAGAACAGGTGATATGTCAAGGCTACAGCATGTGGGAGCTCCTGGATAACATTGTGATCCAGGGCAAATGTGTCTGCCGTAAGTGTTTGCGGCTTGAGGAACTTTAGCTCACAGTCATTGAGCTGGAGGCTGAGCTGCAAACTCAATGACACATCAGGGAGGGGGAAAGTTACCTGGATGCTTTATACCAGGAGGCAGTCACACCACTTAGGATAGGGTCTTCTGATTTGGTCAGTGGCCAGGGACAGGAGGCAGGTAAGGGGCCCAGAGGGCAGGAGTGCAGGACTGTGAGCCTCTGCAATTGTCCAACAGGTTTGAGGTTCCCTCAGATTGTTTGGAAGCGAGTGGGGGCTGCAGGGTGGATGAGCAAACTGTCCATGGCACCATGGTACAGGAAGCCATCCAAGTTGGAGGAAAGCAAAAAAGAATGTAGTGGTAGTAAGGGACAGTACAGTAAGTTGAATTGACAATGTTCCCTGTAGCAAAGAGAGAGAATCCAGACAGCTTTGTTGCCTGTCTGATGCCAAGGTTCTGGACATCTGCTCAGGACTGGAGAGGAACTTGCAGTGAGAGAGGAGGATCCAGTGGTTGTGGTCCATGCAGGTACCAACGACACAGGCAGGATGAAGAAGGAGGCTCTGCATAGTCATTAAGATGAGCTTGGCACCAAATTAAGAAGCAGAACCTCAAAGGTAATAATTTCTGGATTGTTATCTGAGCCACATGTAAATTGTCATAAGACAAATAAGGTTAGAGAAATGAATGCAGAGCTCAAAGTCTGGTGTAGGAGAAGTGGGTTCCCATTTGTGGGGCACTGGCACCAATATTGGGGAAAATGGGATCTGTACTGTTAAGACCGTCTACACCTGTATCGTGCTAGGGTTGGTGTTGTAATGAGCTGCCTAACTAGGGAAATGGAGAGAGTTTTAAACTGAATAGTGGGGGGCAAGGAATCAAATTTGGGAAGATGTGGTAAACCAAAGAGTAGAGAGAAGGCAAAAGAGAAAGGTATTAATATGGGAAATGATAAACAGACTGACAGGAAGGGACAGAGTACAAATCTAAGTCATTCAGCAGATAAGGCTAGACATTACAAAAATAATAGAATGACAAAACTAAAGGCTCTGTATCTAAACACACATAGCATTTGAAACATAACAGATGAACTGATATTTCGATTTGCACTAAGTAAGTATGATCTGATAGCCATTACAGAGACATGGCTACAAGATGACAGATTGGGACCTGAATGTTGAAGGGTATGTGATATTTATGAAGGACAGGGAGTTAGGAAGAGGTGGCTCTGCTAATTACTGATGGTATTAGCACATTAGAAGGGGAATGACCAAAGTTCAAGAAAGCAGGATGTAGAAGCGGTTTGGGTTGAGAGAAATGATAAAGTCACTTGTGGGAGTGGTGTACAGGCCCCCTAATTGTAACTACACTGTAGGACAGAGTATAAGATAATGGGAGCTTGCCAGAAAGGTACAGCAATAATCATGGGGGATTTTAATCTGTATAGACTGGAAAAAGCAAATAGGCAAAGTGCAGATAGCAGAGATAAGGAGTTTATAGAATGTTTTTGGGATAGTTTCCTAGAACAGCACGTTCTGGAGCCAAACGGAGCAGGCTATACTAGACCTAGTATTGAGCAATGAGATAGGATTAATTGATAACCTCCTAGTGATGGCACTCCTAGGTAGCAGCAATCATATGACTGAATTTTACATTCATTTTGAGGGAGAAATGAGTGGGTCCAAGACTAGTACTTTAAACTTAAATAAGGGCAATTATGAGGGCATGAAAGCAGAGCTAGCCAAAGTGAACTGGCAAATGAGGTTTAGGGGATATGTCAATAGAAGTTCAGTGGCAGACGTTTAAAGGGATATTTCCGAATATATACATTCCAATGAGAAAGAAAAGTTCCAAGGGAGGGCCCACCATCCGTGGTTACCTAAAAAAGGCTAAAGACAGTAGCAAACTTAAAGAAAAAGCATATAATTATGCAAAGGTGGGTGGTAGATCAGAAGGTTGCAGAGAATATAAAGAACAGCAAAGAATGACAAAAAGATTAATAAGGAGGGAAAAATTAGAGTATGAGAGCAAGCTAGCTAGTAACATAAAGACAGATAGCAAGAGTTTCTATAGAAGTTTAAATAAAAGAGTTAAAGTGAGCATTGGTCCTATAGTGTGTGACTGGGGAATTGATAATGGAAAATAGGGAGATGGTGGGCAAATTAAACAGGTATTTTTGCAATTGGGCAGAGTCCAATTACATGGTTTTGTAAAAGGGAAATCATATTTAACCAATTTATTGGAGTTCTTTTGAAGGAGTCACATGTGCTGTGAATAAAGGGGAACCAGTGGATGTACTGTACTTAGATTTCCAGAAGGCATTTGATAAAGTGTCACATCAAAGGTTATTGCAAAAAAAAAAGCTCATGGTATAGGGGGTAACATATTGGCATGGATAGAAAATTGGCTAAATAATAGGAAAGAGTTGGCATAAATGGTTTTTTTTCTGGTTGGCAGGATGTGACAAGTGGTGTGTCATAAGGATTAGTGCTGGGGCCTCAACTCTTTACAATTTATATAAATGACTTGGATGAAAGGATCAAAGGAATGGTTGCTAAATTTGCTGACGACAAAGATAATTAGAAAAGTAAGTTGTGAAGAGGATGTAAGGAGGCTACAAAGTGACAGGTTAAGTGAATGGGAAAGGACGGGCAAATGTGAAATTGTCCATTTTGGCAGGAAGAATAAAAAAGCATATTCTCTAAATGGTGAGAGGTTGCAGAGCTCATGAGATTCAGAGGCATTTGGGTGTCCTAGTGCATGAATTACATTAGTATGAAGGTACAGCAAGTAATTAGGAAAGCTAATAGAATGTTATAATTTGAAGGGAATTGATTACAAAAGTAGGGAGGTTATGCTTCAGTTGTATAGGGCATTGGTGAGACCACATCTGGAGTATTGTGCACAGTACTGGTCTCTTCATTTAAAGAAAGATGTAAATCTGTTAGAAGCAGTTCAGGGAAGGTTTGCTAAACCAATATGAGGAATGGGTGGGTTGTCTTCTAAGGAAAGATTGGACAGGTTAGGCTCTTGTCCACTGGAGTTTAGAAAAGTAAGAGGCGACTTAATTGAAACCTTTAAGATCCTGAGGGGTCTTGATGGTGGATGTAAAGAGGATGTTTCCTCTTGTGGGAGAATCTAGAACTGTTTGAAAATAAGGGGTAGCTCAATTTAAGGCAGAGCTAGATAGATCCTTGATTAACAAGCAGTGAAAGGTTATTGGGGGCTGGCAGGTACGTGGGGTTGAGGTTACATACAGATCTGCCATGATCTTATTGAATGACAGAGCAGGCTCAAGGGGCTGAGTGGCCTATACCTTCTCCTAATTCGTATGTTTGTAAATACAGGGAAGACCAAAACCATAGTCTTCCCCCAAAGCCACGATGGAGTTCCTTTGTCCTCACTTTCCACACCACAGCTTCCATATTCATTGAATCATCCTCTGCTATTTCCACCACCTCCAGCATGATGACATCACCAAACACATCTTTTCCTCCCAATATTTCAAAGGGGCTGTTCCCTCTGTCATACTCTGATCCACTCCTCAGTCACACCCAATGGCACCTTTCCATGCAAGCGGAGGAGATACAATATCTACCCTTTTATCTCCTCCCTCTCACCATCCAAGATCCCAAACACTCCTTCCAAGTGAAACAAAGATTTACTACTTTCAATTTAATATACTATATTCACTGGTCATGATGTGGTCTCCTTGACACTGGGGAGACCAAACACAGACTGAGTGACTGCCTCACAGGACACCCCGTTTAGTCCGTAAGCATGACCCTGAACTTCCTGTCGCTTGTCACTTCAATTCTCCACCTTACTCCCACTCGGACCTTCTGCAGTGTTCCAGTGAATCTCAATGCAATTTTGAGAAAGGGCACTTTACAGCCCTCCTGTACTTAATATTGGGTTCAACAATTTTAGATCATAACCTCTACCCCACTTTGATTTGCTAGTTTCTTTTTCTAACCCCCACCCTTGTTTCTTTAATTCCATATCCTTTCCCAAACTAAGTCTCACTCCTCAAACACTCGTATCTTTGCTAATCTTTATTGTTTCCTAGTCTCTTAACACCTTCAATTTAAAATTATCATTCTTGTATTTAAAACCATTCCTGGCCTCCCTACCTCTAATCTCCCTTAATACTACAATTGTGTACACAAAGTCTCTGGTCCTCTGATTTTGCCCTTTTGTGCATCCAGCTACCCTTTGCCCCATCAGTGACAGTCATGCCTTCAGTTGCCGAAGGTCCATGATCTGGCCTAAGTCTCTCTTTCTCCACCTCCCTCTCCTTCTTTAAGACAGTCATTAAAATTCAGCTCTTGGTTAAGCTTTGTTATCCTTCCTGATGTCATCTTTTTCTGATTGATGTCTCTGTCCTCAAGATATTTTTCTACTTTGAAGTTGCTATGTTATTGGTTACCGGATTTTGCTTGCTCACATTCTATCTGCTTCTCCAGAATTCTCCCAATTGCTCCTAACTTGGATTGCCTCACCAAGTGCTTGCTATTTATATATAAACCTGAACTGTGAATGTCAGCAGTTAACCAGAGTTTACAGCCAATCTGTGTATTCTGTTCTCACTTGCTGGAAGTACCTATATGTAGATATCAAGAGCTCATGAGGTCAAAGCTCAGTCACATGATTTTCCCAAGGACATATAACTATGTTAGCTTAGGTCAGTTAATCCTGCATAGAATGGAGCAAGAGAATATCCCAACCTGGATGCAAAGCTACCTGTTAGATAAACTTGCTGAGCTTTTGGAGAAGGCCACTTGTGAGATATTCAGGGGATTAAAATGACATGGGTACTTATTGAGCACAATGTAATAACAAAGCAACATTATATGCTTCAGCCAATTTCATTTTACAGCTCAGTTTCAGATAATTTTAGAACTAACACCATTTTTAACTGTGGTTGTAAATAATAAAGTACCTGTCCTCTTCAACAATAGAAGTAAAGGACATGCAGTCAATCTTTTTCCTAAACCGCATCTTGCCAAGTCTTGATCTCACAATAAACACAACTTCATTACGTACTTCTATAATACAATACACTAATTGAAACAGATGGACTTCAGCTCCTAAAGTGGGAGATTAAAATGCAGGTGGCACTGGTTCAAACCTTTTGTTTGGCCTGTATCAGCCAAAAATTCCTCCCTATAATTTGATTGCAGGCAAAAGATCACACTTACATAAATTTACCTCATGTAACACGAAAGCCTGAGACACTAAAATTGATTTATTACTCTTCAATAGAAGTTACATATTAATAAAAGCTGCAAAAATGAAGATTGAAATTGCTGAACTCTTTGCAGAAAATTTCAGCAACGCATCCAAGAGAAGGAGAAAAATTGTCATTGCCTAAATTCTCATTTAGAAACATAGGAGCAGGGGTAGACCATTCGGCCCATCGAGATTTCTCCGCCATTCAATTAGATCATGGCTGATCATCTACCTCAATGCTACTTTCCCACGCTCTCTCCATATCCCTCAATGTCATTAGTATCCAGGAATCTACTGATTTATTTGTGTCTTGAACATGTTCAATGATTGACCTTCCACAGCCCTCTGGGGTAGAGAATTCCGAAGATTCGCCACCTGAGTGAAGAAATTCGTCCTCATCTGTCGCAAATGGCCTGCCCCTTATTCTGAGACTGTGTCCCCCAGTTCTAGGCTCACCACAGAAAAGTTACGTTGCAGAAAGAGGCCATTCAGCCCATTGTGTCTGCTCCAGTCAAAAAGAGAAAAAAGAAATTAGCTGCTCATTTTAATCGCACTTTCCAGCACCTGGTCTGTAGCCTTGCAGGTTACAGCACTTCAGATGCAGATAAGCCAGGGGAAATATCCTATCCACATCAACCCTGTCACGCACTGTAAGAATTTTGTAAGTTTCAATGAGGTCACGTCCCATTCTTCGAAACTTGAGAATACTGGCACACAGTTTCCTCAATCTCTCCCCATAAGACAATCCCACCCACCATCTGTCTGGATTAGTCTGGTGAAGCTCCATTGCACACCCTTAGATAAGGAGACCAGAACTGTACACCATATTCCAGGTGTGGTCTCACCAAGGCTCTTTACAATTGTAGCAAGACATCTTTACTCCTGTACTCAAATCCCCTCGCGATGAAGGCCAACATATATTTGCATCCCTAATTGCTTGCTGCAGCTGCATGCTAGCTTTCAGTGACTTATGAACAAGAACACCCAGATCCCTTTGGACACCAACACTTCCCAACATCTCACCATATAAGAAATACTCTGCCTTTGTTTTTTCTACCAAACTGGATAACTTTACACTTATTCACATTATATTCCATCTGCCATGCTCTTGTCCATTTACTTAGCCCGTCCAACTCCCCTTGAAGCCTTCGTGCATCCTTCTCACAATTTACACTCCCACCTAGTTTTGGGTCATCAGCAAATTTGGAAATATTGTATTTGATCCCCACTTCTAAATCACTTAAATAGATCGGGAACAGCTGTGGCCCAAAAATTGATCCTTGCGGTACCTCAAAAGTGACAGCCTGCCATCCTGAGAATCACCCCTTTATTCCTGTTTTCTGTCTGTTAACCAATTCTCAAACCATACCAGTATATTACCCCCAATCCTATGTGCTCTAATTTAGTTTACTAACCTCCTATGTGGGACCTTATCATAAGCCTTCTGAAAATCCAAATACACCTTATCCACTGGTTCTCCTTTATCTATGCTACAAGTAACATCCTTAAAAAAACTCCAACAGGCTTGTCAAAAATTATTTCCCTTTCATAAACCCATGTTGGCTCTGCCCAATCATACTATTTTCAAAATGTCTAGTTATCACATCCTTTATAATAAATTCTAGCATTTTCCCTACTACTGACATCAAACTAACAGGTTTGTAGTTCAGTTTTCTCTCTTGCTCCTTTCTTAAATAGTGAGGTTACATTTGCTGCTTTCCAGTCTGAGGAACCTTTGCAGAATCTGTAGAATTTCAAAAGATAACCACTATTGCATCCACTATCCCTACAGCCACCTTCTTCAACACTCTCTGGGATGTAGCTCATCAGGTCTAGGAGATTTATCAACTGTCAATCCAATTATTTTTTTTTTGAGTACTACCTCTTTATTAATTCTAATTTATTTCAGTTCCTTATTTTCACAAGCTCCTTAGTTTCCCAGTATTTCTGGAAGATTTTCTGTATCTTCCTTTGTGAAGACAGTAATTTTTTAGTTCCTCCAGCATTTCCCTATTCTCCATAATAAATTCTCATGTCTCCACCTGTCTCTTTTTCTTTTCACGTACCTAAAGCTTTTACAGTTCGCCTTTGTTACTTGCCAGCTTGCATTCATATTCTCTTTTCCCTTTATCTATAAGTTTCTTGGTCTTCCTTTGCTGTATTCTAAATTGCTCCCAATCCACTTTTTCTGGCAGCCTTATAAACCACTTCCTTTCATTTATGCAATCTATAATTTTCATTAGCCATGGTTGAGTCATCTTTCCTGTTGGGATGAGTGTCTTAGGGCAATGTATATTTGTTGTAGACCATATAATACTTCTTTAAAATACTAGCCACTGCCTGTATACTGTCATATCTTTTAGTGTATTTCCCCAATTCACCATAGCCAAATTGCCCCGCATATCTCCATAGTTTCTTTTGTTCAGATTTAAGACCCTAATGTCAGAATGAACTACCACTTTCTATCATATTATGGTCGCTATTTCCTAAAGGCTTCTTTACAGCAAGACTATTAATTAGCCCTTTCTCATTACTGTCATGAAATCATTGATCTGTGTGCGTGTCTGGGTGCTACAATTAGCAGTCCGTGGAGATTGTAACATTTAAGTTACAGGATGTTCCAATGCTTGTTACATAGGTCTTGCCTAGTAAGATGGATGCCTAGTAAATGGGACCCTCTGGGTGTTTTGTTAGATCACCAGAACAGTTCAAGGGTTAGTGAGCAACTCTTGAGGCAGCCAGTTGCAGGAGAATAACAAACAGGGGAAAGAAGTTCCAAGCAACCACAGTACTGCTGTTAGCTCTGAGGAGCTGAGAAGAGGGCTTGGGAGAAGCCCTGGTAATCGAACAGAAACTAAGATCCAAGGAGACAGCCAACAAGTGTCACAAAGACAAAAGGGGCAGAAACAGGTCCCAGTTAAGTTAAAGAGCTGCGGGGAGCAGGATTTAAGAGGGCCGGTGGGGCAAAGGTACCCCTTTGGAGCAGTGGTTCTGCTTGATACAGCCATACATCTAAAAGTGTGCTTGTAAGCTAGTGTTGAGTCTACTCAGGAATCCAGGGAGAAGAAATCTCAGAAGGTGAGATTGAAACCCTGTGAGGTGGGCCATTGTTAAAACCGTCCGAACTGGAGTGATATTTGAAGAGAATTCCAAGAAGAGGTCTTCAAAGGTGAAGCTGGGAATCCCTCATGAGAAAGAGCTTCAGCGTGATTGTTTGTCTTGGTGTTTACTGACCTCTGGGTGGGTTCTTGAGAAATCAATGGATTCTGTCTTGGTTGCACCCGTCATTTATTCTAGTATGGTGTGTTTGACCACAGTTTCTGTTGATTCACATGTACCTCATCCTTACCCTGAATGCTGGAGTATAAGATACATGTAAATTGTTTTACCGTTCTGAACTTTATTATATAAGTTTGCTTTTGTTTGTTCAAAATCCATGAAATCCTGCAGCTTTATTAAAAAAGCAGGTAACTTGAATCTCGACCTTCATCTACTTTAAAGCAAAAGTTTATTGGTCCCTAACCAGATCTCCCCCCCCATGTCTCAGGGTCTGGCCAATGATCGTAACAAGTTGTTGCGTGAACGTTGGTTCTCTACACTGATCAGTTTTTTATCAGCAATAAGCTTCTCATGTTTGGCCACAGTGATTTTTAGGAGTTGGTCAAGATCAGCATGATCAAGCATCTGCTGCAATAGTCGTCACCATGTTACTGTCCTCACTAGCCAAGTCATTAGGTAACAAAAAAAAATCTATCCCTTCAATAGGTAAACTCAGAACAATTCCCACTGTAAAACTTTGTAAATTGACCTTACGTAAGGGAACAGATTCAGAAGTTCCATGAATATTTCCTATTAATATCTTTCTCCATCAAACCATCTGGAACACATTGATAGTAGCTGATGATACAATGACTGATCTGCCCCAATATCTCATTAATTGGTTTACTTATTTGGTTGGAGGAGTGAGGGAACACTTCTCCCTTGGAGATAAAACATTTAGAATCTCCAGTAGCCTGACCCTCTTCCTTGACTGCTACTTAAAGTATTTTCTTGACTATCCTGAGCTATATCCCCCTTTCTATCCTGAGCTATATCCCCCTTTTCTAGAGTGCTCAACACAGCAGGAAGGGGGATATGGCTCAGTATAGTCAAGAGAATTCTTCTTCAACTACTGCTAGAGTGAGTCGATCAGTTTAAGGAGTCAGGAGTGGGGGAAGAAGCTTCATGCAGCCAAAATGCTGCTGTTAGCTTAGAGGAGTGAGAAGAGGGCTCAGGGGATGCCCAGTAATCGAACAGAAGCAGCCCAGGAGATCAAAGAAAGCAGCCAACAGCTGGGGACTCCTTACTGCAGGTGTTTGGAACAGTGTTCTGCTTGACACGGCCATAGATCTGAAAGTGTGCTTGTGAGCTAGTATTTGAGTGTGCTTGGGAATCTAGGGAGAAGGAATCTTGGAAGGCAAGATTGAAATCTTTGGGGGCGGCATTAACAATGGCCCACCTAAGTGGGAGTGACTTTCGGAGAGAATTCCAAGGAGAGATCTTCGAAGGTGAAGCTGGGAATCCTTTGAGGTTGCTCGATTTGGTGTTTACTGACATTTGGATTGATTCTTGAGAAATCCAAAGACTCTGTCTTAATTGTATGTTTAATTATGTTCGAAGTATGTTTAAGATGCTAGTTGCAGAATGAACTGTATCACTTTCAAACTTAATGTAAAATTCTATCGTAATATGGTCACTATTTTCTAAAGGCTCCTTTACAGCAAGGTTATCGATTAGTCCTTTCTCATTACATAGTACCAAATACAAAGTAGCCTGATCCCTAGTTGGTTCTTCAACATACTGCTCCAGAGATCCATCCTGTACACACTCCAGAAATTCATTCCTCTACAGCATTAGTGCTAATTATTTTACCCAATCTATATGTTGTCATGAAACTAACATATCATTTTCATAATATTTTTCTGGTTTATTGTAAAGTAAGTTTATGGGGGTAAATAAAGTTTAGTGTGTGTGTGATTTAATTATATTTGGAGTTGAGTAGACTGCAAGTTTAAAATCATCAAAAGAAGCTAGGTGCTTAACATGCTAATGAGTAAACATGGATGCCAGCTTAGGTGTGAAAGGAATTTACATTTTAGATAACTGGAGGGAGATTTGGATTTCAAAGTGATCTTAGTCTGTTTACAACTAGGCAGATCAGCAAGGCTAAGGGATGTGTTTATTTTTCCCCGAAGGTTACTGATAATAATGACAATGAAAGTTTTTATATTATGAGGAAGATATGGTTTCAAAGACATATGGAACAATAAAATTTACATATTAAAGAGAAAAATATATAAAGGAGAATGAAAGGTTGTGTCAGAGCCATGTAAGATCTACCAGGAGTGCATGAAATAGCCTTAATGAAGCCTCCAGCATGTGTGCACAAGTCTGCTGTCTAACTAAACGGAAGTTGGGGAAGAGCCATTTGGAATTCCGTTATCTAGGTAGTGGGTCAACTTGGTGAGTTTGTTTTACATCTAAAATCTATTTTTGGACTGTTGCCTTAAAGGCAGTGTAGCTGGGTGTCAGGTTAATTAGGAATTTTAGGAGTTATTATAGTAGTAATTGTAGTCTTTGTGCTTGAAATCTTTTGTTAATAAATATATTAATTTATAAAATCTCTAAAGGTCTTGGTGGACTTATTACTTCTGAATTCAGTGCACGCATCTCATAATAAATATGAATTGCAAGACCATTGTGATAGCGCAACCAAGTTTCCCTCGTGGATTTGGTCTGCCTGGCACACATCATCTGCTACATCATAATGTAAATTGAAATGGCTCATTATTACTGTATTTCTCATGTTACATGCAGCTCTAATTTCCTGACTTATACTGTGTTCACATATATGCTGTAACGGTACCACCATGGCCGATAAACAACTCCCAATATGTGCTGCCCTTTGCTGTTTTGTAGCTCCAAGCAAACCGATTCTACATCTTGGTCCTTCAATCTAAGATCCTCTCTCATGTACTGATGTTGTCACTATTAACAGCACTACCCCACCTCCTTTTCCCTTTTGCCTATCCTTCCTAAATGACAAATATCCTTGAATATTCAATTCCCTTGAATAATCAATTCCCAGTCACCCTGTAACCACACCTCCATAATGGCAATTAAATCATACCCATTTACTTCTATTTATGCCTTAATTGGTGCATTTATCCAAAAGTATCCCGTACAACTCTCTGCCCAGACATATACTTACAGAATATTGCTATCTGCATGCAATGTTTTTGAAAAAAAACCTCATCTGTGGCAGACAAAATATTTTAACCTTTCTAAAACTGTCCCTCTGATCTTCATAAGCTATAATGCTGCAGGCTGACATCACTAAAACCAAATATACTGTGTAAATGCAGATGTATACCAAACATTTCAATCAATTAAAACATTGAAAACATTCTTGTACAGATAGGATACTAACTTTTTAAATAGATTGTGAATAATTAACAATATCATAGCCCAACCAGTCAGAACAAACTTGCAAAGAAATTGTATGATGCCAGAAGCGTAATCCTGGGGTAATTCAATCTGCTGGAGAGAGAAGGCAAGTGGAATTTGGTATCCATAACTAGATTAGCCATGGCTCTGGTCCATTTAGAAATTTCCAAGAACTTGTGAGCTTTGGGGGGCGGGGGGGGGGGGGGGGGGGGGGGGGGGGGGGGGGTTGCAGTTGGAGGGGAAGAAAATATAATGTCTGAGAGAGTTCTCATAAGAGACTATCAAGAGCAGACAGAGGTTCCATTTATGGCTGAAGGCACCAACATAGGAGGATTAAAGTGCAATTAATTCAAAGACAGAAATTATTACAGAATTGTTTTTGTGCCCCAAGATTTTTCTTTTTAACTCTTTCATTTTGACTTGTTCCAAACCATTAGGCTGCCGCTCTGAAACTCTGACTTATTGCACTGCCATAGGCATAGGCACCTGACCATATTATTTAAATGATCTAGCCATCAGAATTTGGACAAAAGGAAAATACACAGATGCTGGAAATCTGAAATAAAAACAGAAAATGTTGAAAATACTCAGATCAGGGAACATCTGTAGAGAGAAAGAGTTAATGACCCTCCATCAGATTCTGGCAGGTAGATGGGTCCTTGGTTTAATGTCTCCTCCAAAAGATGGTACCTCTGACAATGCAGCACCCCCTCAGTACTGCACTGAAGTTCCTCATTTGTTTCCTTGGGTGGATGCTAAAGATCCCATGGCCCTATTTCAAAGAAGAACAGGGGAGTTAACTTTGAAGCAGTCCCTGAATTGACCTGATTTTGATTCTACCTTCTATCTGGTACCCCCATTCATTTCTTGTTAAGCTTGAGAAACCAAGTTTTTCCAGTCTTTTAACCAAATTCTTCGATGGTAGGGAATCAGCCTCCGATGTCTTAATGTCTTCTGTTTACCTTTAATGTCTATAACTGAACACGGTATGCAAAACATGGTCTGGCCAGAGCACAATAAAGTTTCATAATATCTTCCGACTTGCAGTCTGATGTGGTTATATAATTCAGTGTTCTACACGATTTGTTGATTGTAACTACATGCAGTGCTGTGGCAGAGCCCTAGGCCTTTTTCAACAATTTCCTTTGTTAATTCAACTCCATTGTTGGAATATACATGATGCCCATTTTTAAAAATCTTTCCTTGCGAAGTACTTCACATTTATCCATATTTAATCTCATAGGTCAGCCTATTTTCATATTTTGCCTAGGTGGATCCTTGGCTGCCTCTTCAGATCTATCTGCCCTCCCAGTTTAGTATACTGCAAATTTGGTCAGTTTTCACTGGGTTTGAATCCAGGTTGCTCGTATAAATTAGATACAAGGGTGTCAGCATTAATCTGTGCAGCACTCTACATAATGTTTCCTTGCTCTTCAATACCATTCCCCAAACTAGCAGTTACTGCTTACATATGAACAATGACAAACAGGTTAAAAAAACCTCTCTGGCCCATCTAGCCTGTCACATACCATTGTGGTACTGTAAGTATCACAATATATACACTCCACCCACCCAAAAACATATGTTGCCCAGAGAGTGACAAAAAACAAGATAAAAACACATGTCAGTTTGTGGCAGGGAAGAAATCTGATGTAACTAGACAACCCTGAAGATCACTTTGGCCCTGAGTTTCTTGTGGTACCTACTTTTTCTAAGTGGTGATATCCACCTCAGCCAAAAACGCCCAGCGCTCACCTGAAGCAATTTTGTGGATCAGCATTTACCATAACATTCCAGAGATCCGCTATCCACTATTCTCTGGGGAAAAAACCCTCCTGACATCTAATCTAGATGTGGCCTTAAAATTGTGAAGAGTGGTCCTCCCTAATCTATTTAATTGGAATAAACTGCCAACTGGAACACAATCTATTCCCTTCATTATCTTATATACCTCAATAAGATCAATATTAAAAGTGTGGAATTTCACTGGTAACTAAAATGCTTTATCATAGGAATTAGTCTAGTGACCCTTCTCGGCACCCTTTTCAAAGTCTCAGAATCACCCACCATGTGAGGAAACACAATGTTCCAAGCAAGGCCTCGCCAAGATCTTATAATCAATTTTCCTACGAATGTACCCAACACCCTATTTGTTCAAGCTACTGCTTTGTGACCTTGCTCAAGGAGCATTAGAGATGTATATACAAATGCCTAAATCTTTCACTATCCAACTTTATTAATGCTCTTCCCTGAAAGGGTGTATGCATTTTGAGAATTACCCTGCCAACTTTTCTAAATTAAACATTACTCATTAGCCTAATTTCCCAACAAAGATTCACCTGAAGCCATTGCTCATTTTCTATGATGCAAACACTCAATACAGCTGTTAATATAACATGCAAATCGTGTCCCCAACACTTACATCTTAGTAAAAAGTGAAGAGCAATGGTCCCAACACCAGTCTCTGTGGGACACCACTTGTAATCAGTCTCCAAGTGGATCCAAATCTAATTATAACTACATTTTGCCTACATCATTCCAGCTAGCTCTCAATCCAACTCAACTATTACCTAATAAAAAAAGCTTCAATCTTGTAGAGAAGTCTCTCTTGTGGTACCTTATCAAAAATGTATTGGAAGTCTAAGGAGACAATGCTTTCTGCCCTTCATTCAATTTCTTCGTCATTCCTAGTATTTTAAATATTTAAAAATGTCGATTAATAGTTTAGGGTATATAGTTGTCATTGTCCGGGTTGGCCCTTGAAATTAAATTTGATAATATAATTGAAATGCCCAGGAAAGTAACATTGCAATTGAAATTTCATAATAATAAGAAAAACATTGAACTCTCTGACATCAACAACTTGCTTTTCTATAGTTCCTTTAATGCAGTAAAACATACCAGGCACTCAAAGGAGTGTTATCTGACAAAATGCCCATAGAGATATTTAGAAAGATGACCAGAAGCCTGGTCAAAGAGGCATGTTGTGAAGGAGAGAGGTTTAGCAAGGAGATTCAAGTGTTTAAAGTTTAGGCAGCTAAAGACATGGCTGTAAATAGTGGAGAGATTTAATAGTGGGCATGCACAAATGACCAGAATTGGAAAGTGGGGAGCCCATCAGGGGGAAATTGAGATAGTCAAGTCCAGAGGTAACAAAGCCTTGGATGAGTGTTTCAACAATGGATGGGTGGAGACAAGCAATCTTACAAAGGTAGAAGATGGCGGCCTTGGTGGTGAAAAGGATACTGGATCAGAAGCTAATCTCAAGGTCAATAGATCTAACATTTATCTAAGATTCTCGCCCACATCAGAAGAGATGAGAATTAAATAACTGAATTCTTTCACAGCTACCCCCTAAACCCCAAATAATCCCCCAGTCCCCAAAGCACAGACCCCCCCCCATATCACAGCTACCCCCCAATCCCAAATCACAGCTAACCCCCCAACCGCAAATCACAGCTACTCCCCCAAACCTTTGAAATATGATAGTGTATACTTATGCAAGATTTGTATATTGATGGATCTAGTAACACATCCTCGAAGAATGTTTTGAGCTCTGGAAAAATCAGTTAAAGTTGATGCGTCTTTTTGCCATTGTGACACAGTTCCTCATTATGGCTCCCAGGAGTCAATGGGGTGGCATTTTCAATCTCAATATTTCACAAAACAATCGCAACACTCAAAACCAACCAACCAGCAGCGTTGCCACAAATTTTCAGGTGGCGATGAGGAGCCAAAAAACCAATATTGTATAAACTGCTAAATTCTTGCCCCCATTTAGCCTGCCTACAGATGTTAATTATTACCAGTGAAATTGCCACCAACATTTGAAAGGTCGTTGTTACTATTGAGCCAATGAGATTTGTAGAAAATACAGGAAATGGAAGCTTCCTATGGTTACCACCAGCTCAAGTTTTATTACAGATAGATAAAGGCAGATTCTAATGGGTCCAATAAAATGTACCTTTCCATTTCAAAATCTTGACTGTATTAAAACATAAATTATGAAGTTTGTAGAGATGGTATTTTTAGGTAGTGTTAGTGCTTCAAAAGCAGCAATTATAGATGTAGTTATCTACTTTATTATCGCCTTATGTGGCTCAGTGTCAAATTCTGCTTTGTGTTCCTATGAAGCTCCTTGGGACATTTTGGTGCATTAAAGTTGTTGTTGTAGTATGTGCTTGACAGTGATTGTTCTTTCTATTTATAACATTTTTATTTCAGCTTGGGCCCTAGCTCAATTACCATGTCCAATTCTGGGCACCACACTTTATAAAGTTGTCAGGGTCTTAGAAAAGAGGCAGAGAAGATTTATTAGAATAGAAATAAGAATGAGACACTTCTATTACTTGGAGAGGCTGGGGTTGTTCTCCTTAGAGTGGAGATGGTTAACAGGAGATTTAAGAGGGAATGTACTGACCGAGGGTGGTCAAAGCAGATTCAATAATATTTTTCAAAGGGGAACTGGGTAAATACTTGAAAGGGAAAAGGTTGCTACAGAGCAAAGGCAGGAAAATGGGGCTAACTGAATAGCTATTTCAAAGAGCCCATCATGCATGTGCTGGTTGAGTGGCCTTCTGTACTATATAATCCAATGACTCTAGGGTCTTTCTAAGAGGTGTTTTGCTTTCTTTACTTAAAATATTCTTCTCTTGCTTTAATTTTATAATCTTAAATGGAAAATTTGCAAGCAAAAAAGAGCAAGTGCTTGTCTAATCTTATAACTCAGCCTTGACTACCTACTGTCAAATAAAAGGAAATCCCCACAAAGCCACTGATTTCTTTAAATGCTGTAAATTAATGTTGAAATCATTTTCTGTCATTATTGCTATTGTTACTTTATCATCTTTGAAAAGAACCACAAGTTTGAGAGAGATTTGGAAGCTACACGTTGTTCAAATTATCAAGATTTGAAAAACATGACCCAACCTTTTTTTTTTTAAATGAGGCAAATTGGTTTGGTAACTGTGGAGATACACTGTTAAAGCGAATATGGATTTTGACCACAAACCAGTATCCCAATTACAAAAATTCTTAACTTTTACAATGTCTGATAATAGACAGGATCACAAGCTGGGTAAAGTTGAAGGTGTCCAGCTCAACTTATTTCATTCATCCATAATCAAAAGCCACAAAGCTTTAACCTGTGTCACCTCATTCTGATAGCCTGGCATCAGCAGAATACATTATTCTACTTATTTAAAAGACATTATTTAGTAATTGACTTTATTTTTAAACTCTCTCATGGGTTGTGGGCATTTGCTGGCAAGGCAGCATTTGTTGCCAATCCCTAATTTCCCTTGAACTGAGTGGCTTGTTAGGCCATTTCAGAGAGCAGTTAAGAGCCCACCACATTGCTGTGGGTCTGGAATCACATGTAGGCCAGACCAGTTAAGGAAAGTAGATTTCCTTCCCTAAAGGACATCAGTGAACCAGATAAGTTTTTATGACAAGCATTGACAGTTGGTCACCAATACTGAGACTAGATCTATTAACTGAATTCAAATTCCACTAGCTGCTGCAGTAGGATTTGAACTTATGCACCCAGAGGAATAGCCTGGGCCTCTGGATAACTAGTCCAGTGACATTACCACTAGGCCACCATCTCCCCCAAATAAAAATTCTTAATTTGCAAATACCTTCAGGTCCATCCCAAAATAGGAAAAGCTCAGTTTACAACCACATATAAGAGGGCTGGCAGATTGTGGAGTTGAGGCCACAATCAGCCATGATCTTATCAAATGGCAGAGCAGGCTCAAGGGGACAAATGGCCTGCTCCTAATTCGTATGTTCATATACTTCGCACAGTTATACAGAAACCTTCCACCAGTGGACTAAATAATTAGATGGTTAAAGTATAACACCACAGATTACATCTAGTAGGAGTAGGCTTAATGAATATTTTGAATGTTTCTTGAACCCCACTTATATTTAAAGTCTGACAAATCTGGTTATTGCATCAATGAATTAGAAATTCTGAACTGTTTCTGACCCAAGCAAGGTCAGTTAGGAGGAGCACAATTGGGACCAAGACCAAACCTCATGCACAATGTTCTGATGAAGAGTCATACAGACTCAAACCGTTGACTCTGTCTTCCTCTCCACAGATGCTGTCAGACCTGTTGATTTTTTCCAGCTACTTTTGTTTTTGTTTCAGATTTCCAGCATCTGCAGTATTTCGCTTTTATCTCATGCACAACAGTTTGCTTTTAATGACTAGAGAAACCAAGATATTAAAAAAGTTTAAAAAGCCAATAAAGCAGCTACATATACATTTTGCATCATTAAATGATTTTTCTTTATAATTGTGCCTACAAAATAACCTAAATAGATGTGTAAAATGCTGTTTAACAGAATATATTACTCATGAGGCAACAACCACCACTTTCCACTAGGGTTAGCAACTTTGACATCAAATCTCCAATCTTTCTTACTGACACCACCCACCCACCCCCCCCCCCCTCCCCCGACCCCAACCAAATGATTAACAAACAGTATGCGAAAACATGAGAAGTAATGCCCCTACGATTTATTTCCTGGATTGCTCACGGTAGTGCCACAGGAATTAAATCTTTAATCCCTGCAGCGACGCCAGGAGTGTTGGCAACGCTCCTCTCGCTGCCAGATCCCGTTAATTAGGTGATGAAGCCCATGCTGGGGAATAAAGACAAGAAATACTCAGCAGGTCGGGCATTACCAACTTTTTGGCCATTTAACCTCTCTTGCCTTCCCTTCTGTTTCCTCTCTTCGCCCTTCCCCATTCCAACTACTTAAAACCTATTCTATCTGGAATGTTTGTCCAGTTCTGATGAGGGGGTCGTCAACCTGAAGCGTTAACTCGGTTTCTCTCTCTCTCTCTCCATATCTATATACACATATACATATATATATATATATACACACACACACACAGGTGCTGCCGGACCTGAACATTCGCCCTATTTTCTGTCCTTATTTCACATTTCCAGCATCCACGGTAACTTCCTGGTGTCAGATGCTCAGGAAAGGGCAGGCGAGGCGACAGCAGCCGGAGAGGTCGGATGAGTCCAGAGACGACAACAACCTCCATCTAGATCCCGCCTGGATCCGGGGGGAGGGGGAGGGGGAGGGGGAGGGGGAGGGGGAGGGGTCGCCCCCTCAGCCAAACCCCGCCCCCCCACCCCCCCCCCCCATACTCGGGCTTGGGAAATAACAACTAACGGTTGTCGAGATCCGCGTGTGAGAATTAGACTGAATTTCAATATAGTAAAAGCCCGCGACATAGACAAGAATCGGGACTCACAGGTTTGCCGTGGGTTGAAATTCGGCCTTTAGCCTGGTCAGTGCAGGAGGGATGAAGCCGCGAGTTCCCTTCCCCCTGAGGGCGGAGGGAGGCTCGAGGGCAGGGCGGCTACTCACAACCTAGCGCACCCAACCGCGCATGCGCGGTGGGGGGGGGGGGGGGCGGGGGGTGGTGGTTGGTGGCGGGGCAGGGCAGGATGGCACCTCTCCGGAGATCCGAGCTCCATCTCGATCCGGGAGCGCGCCCGGCCACCGCCGGCACCGCCTGCTCATGCGCAACCAAGAGGGCGCCAGGGTGGGGGAAGAGCTC